>NC_135531.1:127798141-128000641 GCF_045843805.1 Urocitellus parryii | reverse complement strand
CACCTCATATTTTCATGGTGCTTTTAAAAATAAAACATTTGAAAGCATGTTCACACCCACCCTGGGCCTCCAAGTTCCTCCCCGGTTGCAGGTGAGGAAATGGGTGGGGGGTCTCAAAGAGCAGCATGGCCCCGGGTGGCTGGGGGCATCCTGGAGTGAGGGCCTTCTCCCTGCTCAGAACTTTGCCTGTGGGAGGCTCTGCCCTGTCTCTGGGTCTCCCCACAGAATAAGAATGAAGGGGCCACCCTTGGGCAGATCTTCTGAATTCCTGGGGAGAAGAATCAGGGGTTGTTTAGTCACTCAACAAACACTCCACCACATGGGAATTCAGGGTCTAAGGAGGGACACAGCATGAAACCCCCCACACACTGTTGTGAATGTGGCGTCCACCCTGGAGGGAGGTCCACCCAGGTGGAGCAGGTAGGGTGGGTCCACCACAGTCCAATCCACTAGCTGCCTGCAGCAGCTTCCCATCCTGTACCCACTGCTGCCCCTCCCCCGCTGCCACTCCTCCCCCACTGCTCCTCACTCAGGGTCATCTCACTAGGTCCCTGCACATGGCCCCCAAAGCTTTCCTCCACCCATGCAATGAAGCCCCAACTCCTTGCTGGACCCTAAAGCCTGTCCCTCCAGCAACAGCCAGAAGAGGTATCCAGCTCTGTTCCTCTGTGACGTAGGAGCCTCTTCCTGCCCCTTCCCCTCTGCCCCTCGGCCTCCTCGCTGGCCCCAGGCAAGCCATCTGCTTCCTGTCTTGGGGATTTCACTGTCCCTTTTCCTAAACCTCTCTTTAGCCCGGCCTCAGAGGTCAGAGCATGGCCATGATGTCACTTCCCGGGCCCCCCGCACCCACATCCTTTCTGAAACATCACCCTCCTCACTTCTTACCAGAAATGCTCAGTTTGGGGGTTCATTTCCCCAGAAATCCCGAGAGCCGGCCCTGCGTCTGTCTTGCTCATGGCTGGACCCCGGACCCAGGACCATTCCTGACACTCACAGGCCTCACTAAGTATTTGTTGAATACGTTTCAGGTTATGGGTGGCATCCGTCCCAGCTCAGCTCTGGCAGAGGCCCCTTCCCTGGGGTCTCTTCCGTGTTCTTGGCCCTGGGGCCTCACCTGCTTTCCTGCCCTGTTGAAGCCTCCACCCCTTAAGCCCCAGCCTCCCGACACTCATGCACACCCTTCCTGTCCTCGCTGTCCCTGGGAAAACCCAGGGGGTGGGGCCTGCCAGGGTCGTTGCTCCTGCCCTTGCTGGGGACAGCCCAGGCAGGGGTGCCAGCTCCAGCTGACTTGGGCAGCTGGCACTCTCCTGAGAGAGGCAGGGGCCAGCTGGCCAGCCCCGGGGCTCACTGCAAATAGGGTTCTCACTTCTGGGCCTGAGCCGTCTGCACAGCCCCGTCTGCATTTCCTGGAGGCCAAGAGCCCATCAGGAATCTGCTGATAAATGAAAGACATCTTCTAACGGATTCCAAGAGGGCAGCTGGGCAAGTCCTGGGCCAGTGGGAAGCCTTGGCTGCAGGCAGTGGAAGGGCCTCTGGGAAACCAGGGGTGAGTGGGACTCAGGACATAGCAGGGCCGGGGAGCCAGTGGGCCCTGTGCCTGCCCACTGTCCTGCAGCGATGGCACAGTGATGGCACCCGACTCCCAGTGCCCAGTGCCTGCACTTAGCAGCTTTCAACTGGCTGGCAGGAGCCAGGGCTGGGTAGTCTGATGGTGGAGACAGAAGCCTCAGCACCCACTTGCTCCTCCTGTGGTAAGAGCCACAGCACTGGTGAGGACAGGCACCAGGTGTAGAGGGTGTGATGGGATGTATGGGTGTCTGGGTGTTTCAGAGAGAAAAGTGTGGGAGGGGGAAGCTAGTGCCTAGGGATCAGTGGGTGCCTCTGCAGAGGAGAGGAAGAGGAGGGGGTGGGTCCAGAATGCAAATCCCAGGGGCATCAGACAAAGGTATGGATTCCATCCTGGCACCCCTGGAAGCCAGGCAGACACAGGTCCAGTGTTCAGCAATAGGGAGTAGTGGGGACTGTGGCAAACTAGAGCACTCTTATGCTGTGTTGCAAATGTCACAGATCATTTGGCACTTAGTGTATCCTGCTGAGTGTTGTCCTTGATAAACAAGTGCAAGTTCCTGTAAAAGAGAACTCTAGTAGCCTGGGACACAGGAGGGGAGACATCTGAAGTTCATGCCGTGCCTTAGTTCAACTGACCCTGGGGGTGCAGGGGAGGTCAGGCAGGTGCTGACCACAGGGTAGAGGTCACATGGTAAACTGGGGACCAGGTGGAGGGGAAGCTAGCCCGACTACCCAGGCAGTGTCCCATGGTCCCTAGAGTACATCCTGTATCGTCTGGGTTTACCACCTACCCATGGCCTTCTGTGTCCTTGCTAGAGGGCATAGCTGCAGGCTGGAGGGTGCCCCCTGGGGCCACCCAATAAATACCCCCTCCAGAGATGGGGGGAGGCTGAGCCCGCGTGGCGTGACAGAGGCCCTGGAGAAGTGAGCTATGTCCCTTATTGGTCACAGTACATTTATTTTTCATTAGCAGTTAAATGCAGACATGAGGGATTGTGCAGGGTTCAGCGGGTGGCTGACGGGAGCGGTGCTTGGTGCGCTGATCGATAGGGAGCTGCGGGAGCGCGCCTGCTGCCCGTGCGCCTGGCCAGAGGGGCACCCTGCCCACACAGCTCCGGGGCAGCAGACAGGCTCAGGATATCTCGCTGGGACTCCGCTTATTAAAGGGTGAGGCAGGAACAGGTGGAGAGCCTGCTCTAGGGTTCCATGGTGACTGTCCTCCCATCCTCAGGCCTCCGCAGGGCCTTTCTCTGGAGCCCAGCTTGGCCCTGTCTCCGTGTGGCCCTGGAGTCTGCAGAGACACTATGGCTTGTCCTGGTACATGTCTGCAGAAACCACTGGGCCTCCTGGTACTGGCCCATACCCACCCTCCAGAGCCACCTCCCAGCTTCCCAGAGTCACCATTCTGTAGACCTCAGGAGGCCTGGATGCCGCCCTGCACCCCTAAGCCCGCCGCCTGGGTCAGGGCTGGGCATGCAGCTGGGTGGTAGAGCGTGTGCCAGGAATGTGCGAGGCCTTGGCTTCCATTCCCAGCACCAGCAAACAGGTCATGAGGTGGCCACCACGGCACAGTCTGAGTCCAGGGACAGGTCTGGGGCTCCATTGCAAGGGATTGCTCCTGGGCCTCACATCCTCCATCTGTAAGATGTCTAGATGGTCTCCTCTCTCTGCCTGCATCCCCCACCTTCCTGAGCCTACAACAGGAGGGTGGCTCAGGGCGGCTGGGGCTGGGAAGGGTGGCCTCCATTTCGCTCACTGCAGGTGTACTTGGCGTTCATTATGGAGCTGCAGGAACATGCAAGGGGTGGGCAGCTGCTGAAGGGAGGTCACCAGAGGGAGAAATAACCCAGGGAGAGACCAGAGTCTGCACAGGTCGGCAGGGGGAGGAGCGGGGACGGGAGGAGCATCAGGGCGCCCATTGAGGGGTGGAGGACCAGCCTGCTGCTGGCAGCTCTGCCCGGCTACATCAGAAATGCCCTCTGTGCCTCGTACCCCACAGGGGCACAGCTGTGGCCCTCCTAGGACAGGGCATCTGCCAGCTCTGGGCCTCAGTTTCCTTAATGGCCTCACGCCCGAGGCTGGCGGTGGGCACTCCTGAGCTGGGTTGTAAGAGCAAGGCCCCAGGAGCTTGGCTACGGGCACCTCCCATAGTACCTCGGGGGCCCTCTTCATTTCATCCTCACAACTCGAAGAACCAGGCACCATCTCTCCCCATTTTACAGGCGAGGAAATAGACTCAGGGTGGCTGAGGTGAGCATCCCACCAGGCTCTCAGCCTCTCGGCAGCCTCAGGATGTCTGCAGGACACACATGTACACCCTGGCAAAGCCCCAGGCTTGAGGCCGAGGGCCACATCCCCACCTTGGAATGAGAGTGTCCTGTGCAAGTGGGACAAAGGGGCAGGTGGCCTAGGCCTGGGTGCTCCCAGGAGTGGGTACAGGTTCAAGGAGCCAGGCTTCCCCCCTGGAAACCCTTGGTAGATTTTAGACCCCCTGGGGGAGATGCCTTCAGACTCCCCCGCAGGCTGAGGTGATCCCTGTTCCCAGACTGAAAGCCAGTTTCCAGAGTCACCACCAACTCCCCAAGGTCACCAATGCCGTGGATCTTACAAACCCACATTTTCTGTGTGGTTTTCCCCTCTTTATGCTGAGGCCCCTATTAATTGTGAATGTGGGGAAGGGGGATCACTGCAGCCCTAGGGGGAGGCCAGGCTAGCTGGGTGGGCAGAAGCTGGGGGTTCCCCCAACCCCTCTCCCCACCTTTTCAAGGGTCCTGCTGGTCTGCAAATGTGTCAGACTGCTCTGGGACTTTTACCTCCACCGATGCCTCAGAGCCAATTACCTGTGTAATTAGCAACAAATGACTTGTGGGATGGTTGTGGGTTTTGGTTAAAATTAGAAGGAAACCCATATTTAGGTCTCCTTGAAGGGATGGGAAATAGCCCAGGTCCCTGGGACTCCCAGACAGACTGCCCTGGCTCCCACCCTGCCGTGCCCACCCAGCAGCCCTGCCTCGCCAACCCCGTCCCCGCACCCACTCTCCCTCCCCGCTGCCCTCTGTCCTAGACCACTGCCCTCCAGGACTCCCTCCATGGCCCCTGGAAACCCATCCTGGCCACCAGCCCTCCCTCCATTCACTTTGTGTTTTCTGAGCACCTGCTACGTGCAGGGACACACCAGGAAGAAGACCCCAGAAGCAGCCAGAAGAGACTCCCACCTGCCCTGCCAGGGTCCCCTCCGCTTCCTTCCATCTGCCCCTAGACCTGCTTCACCAGACCCCTGAATGTCCACTAGGGTAACAATTCCTGCTGCCATGTACGGAAGCCTCCTAAGTTCTGGGGCCTGCACCCCAACCTCAGTGCATCTCACCATGGTCTTCAGAGCATGCGGCTGCTTCTTCCCCCCATTTTGAATGTCAAGGCTCAGAGAGAGCATTCAGTGGCCTGGGTTTGCCCAGCCGAGATCAGCTGAGCCTGGCCTCCCTCAGCCCTGCTCTGCACTGGGTCTTTGCCGTGTCGGCAGCCCAGGGAGGGCCCTGCTTACCTTCCCCACTTGCCTCCACTGCAGGTGCCCAGCAGAGTGCCACGGTGGCCAACCCAGTGCCCGGCGCCAACCCAGACCTGCTTCCCCACTTCCTGGTGGAGCCCGAGGATGTGTACATCGTCAAGAACAAGCCAGTGTTGCTGGTGTGCAAGGCCCTGCCCGCCACACAGATCTTCTTCAAATGCAACGGGGAGTGGGTGCGCCAGGTGGACCACGTGATTGAGCGCAGCACTGACGGGAGCAGCGGTAAGGCTGGGCTGGGGCGGCCAGGAGCCTTGGCCCGTCCAGAGGGGCCTGCCAGTCCCGTCAGCAGTAAGGCCGGGATGGAACTAGCTCTGTGGCCACCACCTCCTGTGTCACTAGGCGAGGCAGGATTCCCACACCTGAGACCCATGTGTATACACAGATGCCTGCCCTGGGAGATGCCAGTCCTCACCAGCTTGACAGCAGAGAAACAGGGAAGTCCCCACGGACATGCACAAAATGCCCCAGGGTCTCAGATCAAGAGGTGGCACAAGGGGCTATGCCTGAGCCAGGACTGGGCTAGGCAGGGCCAGGGGCAGCCTGGCAAGAAGGTGCCAGCAAAGAAAGGGGACTTGGGGGAGGCGGGTCCCAGATGGCTAAAGAGCTGTCAGACCCCACATTCGTTTCCACGTGCGTCCATTCATTCATTCATTCATTCATTCATTCATTCATTCGTTGCTCTGTTCATTCCCATGTTCCCTAAGCAACCACACCCTGCTAGAACACTACCCCCAAAGAGAGGCAGATAGAAGGGAGAGGAAAGCAGGGTTGAGGTTTCCCGGGACACACAGGGAGGCTCCTCAGCAGACATAAACTGGGGAAGGAGTAATAATTGGTCAGGGAGAGGAAAAGGGGAAGGGCACCCCTAGCAGGGGTCATGGCACAAGCAAAGGCCTGGAGACAGACAGCTCAGGCCAGGCAGGCTCGGAAGTGAGGGCGCAGGGCTGCAGGGAGACTGAAGGGGTGTGGCTGTCCTGAGGGATTTCAAATTGTAGAGCTATGTGGCCAGAGCCATGGGTGACACTCAGGGGCACATGTGGGGGCTGACAAGGCCCAGAGACACAGAGGAGAGGGAGCCAATGGGACTCTTCTGAAAGGTGCAGAGCGGGGCTCTAGGGCTATAGGCAGACTCAAGAAGTGCCCCTTCCTTCCGTGGGACACCACAATGCCCCATCACCAGTCCTGGCCTCAGGCAGCAGTGGACCACGGTGCTGTGTGCAGAGAACCCTTGTTTTGGGTTCCGTCATGCCCCAAGAGCAGGACCAGCAGGCAGACCCAGAGGAGGTTCCAAAAATGCCCTGGTCTCCTCAGCCCTTTGGAGAGCACTGCATACATGAAGAGCCCTCAGGTTGACTTGTCTTCCCACCTGAGACACACAGCGCACATACTGTGGGGGACAGACCCACAGGTGGCCAAGATGAGGCCAGAGACATGCTGCCACTGGGGACAGGCAGGCAGCACCCAGGACTCACACTGATGTGGAAGGCACGCAGGCACCTTGTGTCTGGGGGGCAGGGGAAGGTTATGTGGCCCAGGAAAGATTCCCAAAGAGTGGGTAACATTTGAACTCAGGTCTTAAAACCACTTGGAAAGAGCACTTTGCAGGCCAAGGGGACAGGAGGTGCAGAGGCCTCCAGGGTGGCCGGGGTTTGGGCTAGGAAAGTGAGCCTGCGGGACAGACAGAGGCTCTGAGAGGCCTGTGGGAAGGCACTGTGGAAGGATCACAGGGCAGATGGGGACTACAGGGTAGCCGTGCTGTGGCCTGGAGAACTGTTTGGGAGCCCTTGCAATCATTTGAATGGAGTTGAAGAGCCCTGCATCTAGGCAGTGCATGATCTAGTCCCTAGCAGCAGCCTGGTGTTTTATAGATGAAATTAAGACCTTAGGGCTGGGGACATAGCTCAGTTGGTAGAGTGCCTGCCTCGCATGCACAAGGCCCTGGGTTCAATACCCAGCACCACCAAATAAAAGAAAAGAAAAACACCTCAGCTGTGACCTTCTCAGGGTCCCCAAAGGGTTCCAACCAGGATTTTCTGGCCTACAGAAGTCACACTGCATCCTCCTCCGCCAGGCTCCACAGGAGCTGGTCTCCTTCCCGCCAAGGGTCAGCTCCCCTCCACCAAGAGGAGCCTCAGAGGACAAGGCTGTCCCTGTACTCCGCCTGCCACCTCCCTGGGTCAGTGATTCCCAGCCAGACCCTTGTGCCCTGCACTGTCCTGGCAGCTTCTTTCCTGCAGACCTCAGACATCCAACATGGACCTGCTCTGCCTCCCACCTTCAGGAAGGAGGGTATCAGTGACCAATACAGCCCAAGAAAGTTCTGGGCACCAGCAGCACTAGGGCCTCCTCCTGTCCCAGCAGAGGTGCCCAGAGGTCTTCCTGCCTCTGAGGACAGCTGTAGGGCCCCCATGGTCCTGGTGAAATGGTCAGTTGCAAAACCTCAGGCAACTTCACTCCCGTCTCTGGACTTAATCTGTAAAATGGGGATGAGGAAAGCCCCTTGCTGGAAAGAAGCCCTGAAGTCTCATAAACCCAGTGGGTTCATGATTCCAACCAGGATTTTCTGGCCTACAGAAAATGGGCCTCACCCCACCCCAGGGCCCAGTTCCACTTTGTGACCTGAGTTCTCCGACTGCTATGGCAGGTCCCCCAGAGAAAGGACAGGGGAGGAGGAAGCTGCAGCCAAAGAACTGCTTTACTGCCTCTTTGAAGACCTTTCCCAGAGCCTCCTGGAAGGCTCCAGTCTGCCCCCATCATTAAAAACACCCCTGCCACCACACGGTCTCAAGTGCATAGTTTGGTTGGGACTCAGGCCCTGGCCTGAAGGAACCGTCTTGGACCTACGCCAGCGCCACACAGACAGCCTGCAACCTGTACTCCCAACAGGCTCCAGGGCCTTGCTCCATTCAAGTCCAGCCGAGAACAGAGCGCACAGAGACACATCCCATTCTAACCTCCAAGGCCCTCTCCTGCTCTGAACATCCAACCTCAGGCCTCCCAGGGCCAGCTCATCTGAATGTTCATTGATCTCATTGATTTCTCAACCCAAAGCCACTGAGTGCTTTGAGGCAAGGAGAAAAGCTTTCCTTACTGCTCCACAAACATATCATGGCAGTGACACTGTGCAATGTACAGACCAAAGACCCTGAACCAGAACTGGTCTATGGTCAGACAGGAAGGACGGGGATCAGGGCTCTGCCTCAGATCTGCAGCCCCTCCTACTCATGTATGGGGTTGGGGTGGTTGGAGGATGCCCTCAGGAGACAGTGCCCATCTTTTGCTTTCATTCCCCATCAAGAAGCCTGGAGGAACGGACCAAAGCCAGAAAATGCTAGAACCCAAGCCTGCTACCCCTATAAGAGCCTGAAATTTGAGAAATCAAGCATTGGAGTGAGATCTGGGAGTATAGTTTATTGTGCATTAAACAAACTGGTTACTCGAAGCAGATTGAGAAGGTGAGAATCTATGCCCAGCTTGACCTCAGGGCCCCAGCCAACCCTCTGCCTCCCACAAAACTCAGCACGCCCCCACCAGAGCCCCCGTGTGTGCCCTCAGCACTCACATCCCTCCCTCCCGCTTCTTCCCTGTCCCTCCCCAAGGTTGGCACCAGCTCACATTTACCAGACAGAGGCAGACAGCCATACCCAGAAACTGCTCCCAAGAACCAGGCCACACAGCAACCTGCAGGAGAGGAGGGCACCGTCCCTCCCAACAAGGACCAGGCGGGGCAGGGCTGGGCTCCCCACCTCTCAGAGCTTGTGGGGCTCTGGGGCATCCCTTGCAGAGGTGCCCTCTGGGGCTGGGACACCGTGGATAAACTTGGCCCTCGTTCATGGCGACAGAAAGGAGAAGAGGAGGTGATGGGACAGAAGTGGGAGAGAACAAAAGGAGAAAGGGAACTCTTAAATTTAGTGCAGCTGTCCTCAAGCTGGGTCGCCTGGGTGTGTGAGGCTGCTGAGGGGGCACCGGGCTCCCCCTGCACCACGGGGGTCAGAGAGGGCCATCAACAGAGCCGTCCACCCGGGTCAAGTGCCTGGTTCAGAAGGTTCTGGAGGTCTCCACGGCTAACTCCAGAGGCAGAAAGGAAGAAGACAGGGAAAGGGACCACCCACAGTCCCCTCTCAGACGCCCTAGGTCTCCGTGTGCGTTGCAGGTAGCTGGTGCCTAGGGGCCCCCTCCTACACGTGGACCCTGTGAGGGACCCGTGGGCAGCAGAGTAGGAGAAAGTGCCCAGTCACAAGTGACCCCCCGACACACCTCCTGGCAAGAGCAACAGGGACAAGTGAGGAAAATCTGGGGGCCCAGTGAGAGAGCGGAAGAGTGTCCACAAGGAGGGGCCTGGGAAGGGGTCAGGGAAAGACATGTCGGAGAAATTAAGAAGGAAAACAGCCTCCACGCCACTCGGCTCAGCTGGGCGCACTGCTCCTCCTGCCATGCCGCCCTAATTGAATTTCTCTGTTAACAATGGAAACACAGCGGCAGCCTGGCCTCTCTCCCTCTTTCTGATAAGCCAATGACCCGAGGGAAATTGGGGTCAGGAGGAGGAGAAATTGGAAACAAACAGTCTTTTCTCACTCTGGGGACATTGGTTTTGGCTGAAGACCAGGGTAAGGGAGGAGGACTGGTGTCCCGTCCCTCTTCCGTGTGGACAGGGCCCTCCCAGCACTGCCCACCATCGGGGTCCAGGTGTGGCAGAAGGCAGAGCTGAGTGCACCCCGGAGAGGGGTCCCCCCTCCCCCGGCGCAGTCAAGCCAGGCAGAGCAGGTCTCTGACCCCTAATCATTGGCCAGCTTCCACTGACGGCCCCTCACCCTCTTCCAACATTTTTCCCTCAGGGATGGACACCCCAGCCAATCCCAGGGTGACAGCAGAGTCCTGGACTTTGGGTTCACACAGCCCTGGGTGCTTGTTCACTACTCTGCACCTCACTTCCTTATCCATAGCGTGGTAACGACTCCATGGAAGGGAGTGAATTGAGGAGAAAACGAGCCCCCCCCCACACACACACACATACACGGGAGACCGTCACTAAGTCCAAAGGGCCCGTGACCCTACAGCTGCAATTACATTGGTAACAGCTCTTACCACAGCATCACCTTCTGAATCTACCTGCTGCCCTCCAGGGAGGGGGCAGCGCCTTCCTCTCCCTCTTCCACCCCCAAAGGCCCCTAAGCTCAACCTGTCTCCCCACCCTTTCTGCCTGGGATTGTTGGAAGCCAGAACTTGTTGCCCAAGCTCCACCCGAAGCCCCTTCAGGGACATTTCTGTTAGTGACTCCAGAGAAACAAAGTAAAATGAACGAAAGTTCTAGAAACTCCACTCCTGACCTTCAGAAGATATAACTCAACACTCCTTTGGGCCATCTGGTTCCCTCCCGGTTGAGGGTGACCCCTAGAGCCCACTCTTCTGCCATGGATGAGATGAGGAGGCTGAGGATGGCCCTGTGTCCCTAGGGCTGCCTGCCATGGAGGTCCGCATCAACGTGTCCCGGCAGCAGGTGGAGAAGGTGTTCGGGCTGGAGGAATACTGGTGCCAGTGTGTGGCGTGGAGCTCCTCAGGCACCACCAAGAGTCAGAAGGCCTACATCCGCATCGCCTGTGAGTCCCGGGCCCAGCCCGTGGCGGGTGTCATCAGGACAGGGGGGTGACGGGTTTCCTGAAGGAGGGGAGTCTGAAAACCCCACAGTCCTGACTTGATGGATGGAGGAAGTGCCTGGGGACAGCCCTCTCCATGTCCCCCCAGACTCTTGGCGTTTCCTTCTGCCATGTGTCCTGGCCTCTGAAGGACCAAAGAACAGAGCTGGCCAGGCACGCAGGCAGGAGGACTGTCTTGTTCTTTCAGATTTGCGCAAGAACTTTGAGCAGGAACCGTTGGCCAAGGAAGTGTCCCTGGAGCAGGGCATTGTGCTGCACTGCCGCCCACCAGAGGGCATCCCCCCGGCCGAGGTGAGAGGGGGCCCCAAGGCCTACTCCACAGGTGGTGGGCTCCCAGCTTCCTGGTTCCCCTGCCTTGCTCCCCACCCAGATTGCCCTCCTGCGGGGCTGCTCTCTCTCTGGGCACTGCCAGCAGGGCTAGCCATGCAGTGGGTCGCTTCCCCCAGGTGGAGTGGCTCCGGAACGAGGACCTGGTGGACCCATCCCTGGATCCCAACGTGTACATCACGCGGGAGCACAGCCTGGTGGTGCGGCAGGCCCGTCTGGCTGACACGGCCAACTACACCTGTGTGGCCAAGAACATTGTGGCCCGACGCCGCAGTGCCTCGGCTGCTGTCATTGTCTACGGTGGGTCCCAGACTCCCCAGTCACATGGGGAATTACTGAGGTGACTCTGGGGGACAGACATGTGGCTGGCAGGGTGGAGAGAGGACATGGTGGGCCAGACGTGGCCTGACTGGAAAGGACAAGGTTCCCGTGGTTGTTGGGGAAGACAGGTGTCTGGGCAGAGAGCTGGGACAGGTCGGTGGTCATCTGGTGCAGGGGACAGTATGCAAAAGGAGATAAGGGACAGGAGGGGATCTAGGGAAGACACCGGATCACCTCCTGTGCTCCTAAGTCCCTAGATGGAAAGTAAAACCAAATGGCCCCGGGCAGCCCAGGAGCAGGCAGAGGGAGCAGGAGCTGCAGCGAGAGGCTGGGGCCTGGGCTGACGGAGCGCGGGAGCACCTGGCAGGAGAAGGGTGTTTCCTGCAGCAGTGCTGCCAGGCCCTAGAGCAGCGGGCACAGCTTGGCCTCCCCTCCAGGCCTCCTCTTCCTGCACAGCCACAGCCCACCCACTTCCAGCTCATGGTTCCTCTGCCCTCACGCCCTGTCCCCTGGGCCAGCATGTCTGAGGAAGCCCCCGCTCCCTGACCCCAGTCCTTCTCTGTCCGGCCAGTGAACGGTGGGTGGTCGACGTGGACCGAATGGTCCGTCTGCAGCACCAGCTGTGGGCGCGGCTGGCAGAAACGGAGCCGGAGCTGCACCAACCCGGCGCCTCTCAACGGAGGCGCCTTCTGTGAGGGGCAGAATGTCCAGAAAACAGCCTGCGCCACCCTGTGCCCAGGTACCAGCGGCCACTGCCTCCCGCATCGCTCCTCACCACGCCATCTCCGTGCCCTGGCTCCATCGTGCCCACCAGCCTGTCCCCCCATGGCTCCATCCCACCCGCCTGCCACACAGGGCCAGGCTCAGGCTGAGGCAGGGATCGGGGTCCAGTGTGCAGTTGGAGTCAGGGCTCAGCGTCCAGGCTTGGGGTTCAGCATAGGGTCTCAGTCACAGGGTAGAAGGGACAGTCTGAGGACAGGGTTGAGGGCTCAGCCTGGGGCTCTGGAATCCACCTGTGCCTGGGACCAGAAGGGCCATCACGTGACTGAGCCCTACTGCCCCAGGACCAGGACGGCCTCCCAAGGGTGGGGAGAGCCAGGCGGCCCCTGGCGTCATTCGCGCCTCCCTGTCATTAGCATGTGTCATCCAGGCCAGCTGGCACTAGAGGGTGTGCAGTTCGGTGGGCCTGGCTCTGGCATCGCACCTAGGTCCAGACCAGCCCGCCCTGCCTGGCCCACCTACCCAGTGGGGCCACCCCGGCAGACCACCCAGGGCTGGCTTCCCGGGCTGACTGCGCTGCCTCCTCTCTGCCCGTGTTGTCTCATCTAGTGGACGGCAGCTGGAGCCCGTGGAGCAAGTGGTCAGCCTGCGGGCTCGACTGCACTCACTGGCGGAGCCGGGAGTGCTCCGATCCAGCGCCCCGCAACGGAGGTGAGGAGTGCCGGGGCGCTGACCTGGACACCCGCAACTGTACCAGCGACCTCTGTGTGCACAGTGAGTTCTCTCTGTCCCCCGGACACGGCTCTGGTTGCCAGGAATGGCCCTGCCCATTCCTGGAGAGGTGTGGCTAAGGCAGTCATTCCTCTGCTGCAGGCTGCGTTCCTCTCCAAAGCTCAGGGCCTTGGGGATACTCCTCATCCCTAACACACCCCACACATGCCCACGCATGCTCCCACCTCCCATGCCCCCGGAGACAGGCATGTATTTGACTCATTTAGCCCTGTCTGCTCACCCAAACGCCTTCCTGTCCCACAGCCTCATATCCACCCCATCCCCCAAGCGCACACACAAGTCCTGAGGGAATGCCAAGCTTGTGAGGGCTGTTAATTACAAGGCCATAACTAACAATTAAAGATCTCTGTTGGATTTTTTTCTCTAGAACACACCCTCCCCCATTCTTTCAATTAAAAACCTAATTATCTGTGTCAATTCTTTTCTGATGGACATTTCTTCCATTATGGCAAAACCCTTCTAAAATCAATATAGTTTCCTCCAGGTAGTCGATGCTCCCTACCCCTGCCCAGCTCCAGAACTGGGGGAGGCAGACAAGGAAGAGGGCCCAGGGACTGAATAGGAACCACACAGTAAGCAGATCCATTGAGTATTAATCTGTTTTCCATTGCTGTAACAAACTACCTGAAGATGGGCTCTTGGTGAAGAAAAGAGATTTGTGTAGCTCCCAGTTTTGAAGGCTGAAAGTCTAAATAACACAACACTAGCTCTGACAAGGTCCCTTTTAGCTACATCGTTCATGGTGTATGGCTTAGTAGAAGTGCATGTGAGAGGGAAAGAGTACATGGCAAGGCAGGAATCCAGAGAGAGAGATTATAGAGGAACTTAATACTCTCACAAGCACTTACCAGGGTCCCACAAGAACTTCCTCTACTCTCACACCACCACACGGGGAGCCACATTTCTAACATATGAACGGTTGGTGGACACACTCAAACCCTGATTTGGGAATCCCAGGAGCTCCCCTCCAGCCTAGTTGGTGAGCAGCTCCCCAGAAGAGCAGGTAGCAAGCTCAGCCTAGCAGCCAAGCCCCAGGCCACCTGCCCTTTCCTCCTCCATTTTCCCTAGCAGCCCCCTTGGCCTGAGCCTCAAGCCTGTGAGGGGTGAGTTGCAAGCCAGGTCGTGGTGGGTGCAGGGCTGGCACACACACGTGCTGGCACCAGGCTCCTTGCCACAAGTGTGTAACGCCCAGGAGTGGAGGAGTGAGGACCACTGACCTCTCCTTGCCAGGCCCTGTCCCCTGCATCTCCCAAGGCCACACTCTCTCCTGCAGCTGCTTCCGGCCCTGAGGATGTGGCCCTCTATGTGGGCCTCATCGCCGTCGCCGTGTGCCTTGTCCTGCTGCTGCTTGTCCTCATCCTCGTGTATTGCCGCAAGAAGGAGGGGCTGGACTCGGATGTGGCCGACTCGTCCATCCTCACCTCAGGTTTCCAGCCCGTCAGCATCAAGCCCAGCAAAGCAGGTGAGGAGACCCCATCCCCAGCGCTCCTTCCCGAGCCCCTGTGCCAGTTGCCACTGAGGAAAGCCCCCCCCCGCCCCCACGCTGCACCCTGAGTCTGTCTTTGTCCCCACAGACAATCCCCACCTGCTCACCATCCAGCCAGACCTCAGCACCACCACCACCACCTACCAGGGGAGTCTGTGTCCCCGGCAGGACGGGCCCAGCCCCAAGTTCCAGCTCACCAATGGGCACCTGCTCAGCCCCCTGGGTGGTGGCCGCCACACGCTGCACCACAGCTCACCCACCTCCGAGGCTGAGGACTTCGTCTCCCGCCTCTCCACCCAGAACTACTTCCGCTCCCTGCCCCGCGGCACCAGCAACATGGCCTACGGGACCTTCAACTTCCTCGGGGGCCGGCTGATGATTCCCAACACAGGTAGGAAGGACCCAGAGTGCCCCAGGGAGCCTCCAGTTCCCTCCTGGGGGGCAGGACAGCCCAGACGTCCTCCTGGGCCGCTCAGCTCCTGGAGGCCCCTGGAGCAGGCCTGCAAGGACAGGGGCAGATGGGGAGAGGACCCAGTCGAGGCTGTCAGTGGTGCCAGGCCAGAGCTTGTCCCTCCTGTTGCCTGTGGACACAGTGTTGTCCCTTCCTCTGCATAGCCAGCCAGCCAGCCTGTACACGCCTGCCCTTGGACCCAGGCATCCGCCCCAGGTGGAGAGACACGACGGCGACCCAAATGAGAAGAGCGCAGGCCGAGCACAGGGCCCCTGAGAGCCCGGCTGCTCCTGGCTTCTGCCTGTCGGGTCACAGAAACCCCAACAGGGTAGCAGACTCCTTGTTAGAGAATCCATGGACCCTCCTGTGGCCATCTTGGGGAGACGGCCACAGCCTCCCGTGAGGCTGGCAACTCCATCCTCCATCTAGTCCCTCAGCTTAAATGACCCTAGGTGCCCCGGATTTCCTCGCCCCTCTCTGGCTGCTCCTGTTGCCTAAATGTAGGTGTGCCTCAGCCCTCCTTCCTGGAGCCTTTCTCCGCTGAGCAATCTCACCCACTCCATGGCTTTAATCACCGTGTCTCTGCCGATCACTCCCACTCCTCCATCCCCAGCCAGAACCATACACCCAGCTGCTTCCTGGGCAGCTCCATCTGGATGTCTCACAGCACCTCAGATTCCTTGTGCCTAAAACAGAACCGTCTCCCACCCTCCCCCAGAGACATCCTCTTCCTTGGCTTTCCCCAGCTCATGGACAGCACAATCTGGCTGCTCAAGCCAGGAACTGGCTGGGGGTCACCTTGACCTCCTGCTCTTCCTCATTCACCCCCTTGGACCTATGCCAGCCTCAGTCATACACCAAGTCCTGTGCGTTCTCCCTCCTCAACAGCTCTTGCCTCCTGTTTCTCGGCTTTCCCAGATGCTTCTCCTGGCTCAGGCCACCACACCCCTTATCTCATTGCAGCTCCCATTTATCATGTCCCTCCCCCATTCAAACAAACCCCTTCTAGGGCTCCTCCCTGCTCCCTGCAAAGTGCATGTGACAAGGAAGAGATAACCCATCCCCCTCTGGCTAGAGCTGTGGCCTCTTCCCTCCCACATGCACATCAGCACATTGCATAGCGGCTATGGACCATCAGCACCTCAGAAACACCGTGTGACCTTTGCTCATACGGGTCCCTCTGACCCTTCCACTGACTCAACTGCTACTCTTCCTCGAGTCTTGGCCTGGCGGCTCTTGTGAATCCCCCCCTGGACAGAGGATGATGACGAACCCCTCAGGGGTGTTAGGGTGAGGAGGTGAGATGGCACCTGTTGGCTCCAACAAAGAGGCGAGCAAACAGGGGTCCTCCGTGGCCCTCAGCCCTTCGCCCCTGGCAGAGTATGTAGGTGCCACTGCTCCCTACACCCTTTCCTGCAGTTTGCTTGTCCTTTTCCTGGCTGGGCTGAGGGCTTTCGTGAGAGGGCCTCTGTTGCTTTCCCTCACCTTCCCGAGCGCCTGGCTTTAGTGTTCAGCATTAGCATTTGTTGTGTGCGTGTGCAAGCGTTTGTGCCTCCGTCACAGGGAGCATTCATACCGGGATGTCTGGGATTGTCACCAACTCCAGCAACATTAGGTACTAGGGGACAGTGCAGGCTAGTGAAGAGAGGCAATGACTGTATATGGGATCAATGGCTTCCTTCTTCTGGCTTCAGCTTTCTCTGAAATACAGTCATGCGTCACTTAATAACAGGGCATATTCTGAGAAATGTGTCTTTAAGTGATTTCCTCAGTGTGAACATCATAGTGTGCGCTTATGAAAATCTAGGCAGCAATGATGTCACTAAGCAATATCAGCTTATGGGAACAACATTGTAAATGCTGTCTTTCATTGACTGAAATGTCATTATGCATCAAGTGACTGTCCAGCCACCTCAGAGCTGCCCACTCTTGAGAATATCCATTTACTTTTGGATTTTGTGGAATAAAGTTCTAGAATGTTTCCCTTTCCCCCTGTCCTGAGCAGGGCGTCCCCTCTTGATGTAGGACTCCTTATCCTGGGGCAGGGCCATTCCTCCAGTCCCCTAGAGTGACTCCCTGGCCCTGTCCTGGTGGTATCCTGCCCCGCTCCATCCTTAACCACCCCTCTGATGGTGCTCCTGCAAGGTGCTAGGTGAGGCACCTGACAAGGCTCAGGAGGCTGTTGAAGGACCAGTCCCCAAAGGGGGCCAGGGCTGATGGAGAGGGGAGGAGGGTAGTGGTTCCAGAACCACCAAGTATCCAGCCCAGGCTGGGCTGGAGAAACTGCTGGAAGGAGAGCAGAGGTGAAAGGCCTTAAGTTCCAGGAATCTGAACTTTATCGCAGAGGCAGGGATATGCCCTGGTCCCAGCCAGTCCCTTTGGATGACAGGGGAGATAAGGTCAACATCCCTGGCACCTTCTGTTCCAGAGTTTTCTATGCCCAGGCTAAATAGGCATGCTTCTCCCACCCGGGTTCCCTCAGCTGTTCTTGGAATCTCCCTGACTCATCTTCATGCTAGTGTGGGTGGTGGGACAGCGTGGCAGTTCTTGCAGCACCTGTCCCCAGGCCAGTCCTCAACAGGAGACTCATGGAGGCACTCCTGGTAGAGTGTGCATGTCTTGCAGCTGGTCAACCTGGCCTCTTTCTGTCCATCACAGGAATCAGCCTCCTCATCCCTCCGGACGCCATCCCCCGAGGAAAGATCTACGAGATCTACCTCACACTGCACAAGCCAGAGGACGTGAGGTGTGGGCTGAGTCCTGCTGCCGGGCGGGGAGGGTCCTGCTTGCTGCCTTCTGTCTCTGGGACGCCCCTGCCCACTCATCCCTGTGCCTGGCCTGAGGGAGGGCAGAAGAGCCACACCCTAACCCACCAGGCTCTGTAGTCCTCAGCCTGGGTGCTGCTGCCCTGCCCAAGGCCCGGCGCCCTGGCCCCTGGTCCCCAAACAGGCCACTGACTCCTTTCCCTCCCCACCCATATTTCCCCACTTGAGGTTGCCCCTAGCTGGCTGTCAGACCCTGCTGAGTCCCATCGTTAGCTGTGGGCCCCCCGGAGTCCTGCTCACCAGGCCTGTCATCCTCTCCATGGACCACTGTGGGGAGCCCAGCCCCGACAGCTGGAGCCTGCGCCTCAAGAAGCAGTCGTGTGAGGGCAGCTGGGAGGTGAGCAGAGATCAGCCCCAGCCTGCCCACCCCCGGCGCTGGCCTCGTAGCCTCCTGCTGGCTCAGGCGAGGCCCTCAGCAGCCAGTTGGCCCTGAGCCACCTCCAGAGCCCTCCCTAGTCTCTGGCTACTTCTCAGAGCTGAGACTGGCCTAAGGGCTCCCAGATTGGGTAGAACTGACCATTGGGCCCACCCGCAGGATGTGCTGCACCTGGGCGAGGAGGCACCCTCCCACCTCTACTACTGCCAGCTGGAGGCCAGCGCCTGCTATGTCTTCACCGAGCAGCTGGGCCGCTTCGCCTTGGTGGGAGAGGCCCTCAGTGTGGCTGCTGCCAAGCGCCTCAAGCTGCTTCTGTTTGCCCCTGTGGCCTGCACCTCCCTCGAGTACAACATCCGAGTCTACTGCCTGCATGACACCCACGATGCACTCAAGGTAGGGCCCTCCCCCGGCTGCAGCCCTGTGGGCTGACTGCCCAGGGCTCTCAGCATGGAGTCCCTTGCTTCAGGGGCAGCAGAGAGGGGCTCTCCCAGCCCCCAGGCCCTGCTGATGGCCTGGACACTGCAGGAGGTGGTGCAGCTGGAGAAGCAACTGGGTGGACAGCTGATCCAGGAGCCTCGAATCCTGCACTTCAAGGACAGTTACCACAACCTGCGCCTGTCCATCCACGACGTCCCCAGCTCCCTATGGAAGAGCAAGCTCCTTGTCAGCTACCAGGTGAGGCAGAGCCCACTGCCAGCACTTGGGGGCTGCCACAGGGCACACCTGATGCCTGCTGTCTGCCTTCCCCCAGGAGATCCCCTTTTATCACATCTGGAATGGCTCGCAGCAGCACCTGCACTGCACCTTCACTTTGGAGCGCGTTAGCCCCAGCACCAGTGACCTGGCCTGCAAGGTGTGGGTGTGGCAGGTCGAGGGTGATGGACAGAGCTTCAACATCAACTTCAACATCACCAAGGTGGGCAGAAAGGACAATGTGCTCCCACCACCGTACCTCAGAAACACCTCCCGCACCTGCTCTGTCACCAGCCCCCCTCACTGTCCCCAGGCCCACCTCCTTCTAAAAACCACTTGGCGCCTTCCAAGTGTCCTGGGGTGAGAGGTTCACAGGCAAATGAAACTTGAAGAGTGGTGTCAAGCAGGGTGTGGGAGCAGGGCTGGGGGTGCTGCAGGGGTTCCCCCTGGGAAGGCTTGGTACCGGCCTTGAAGGTTAAGCAGGAGTTGACAAGCAGCAGGGTGGGGAAGGACATTTCCAGCAGCAGGAGCTGAGGAGGGAGGACTGAAGGCAGCAGGAGCAGTAAGTGCTGGGTGGTGGCAGGGCTGGCCGAGGACTCAAGGTAGGGGAAGGGGGCCAGAGAGTGCCTCTGCTCACTGGCTGAGACTTTGGGCAGGTTGTGCACCTTTGATCCCGGGGTCCCTCTGAAGTCCAGAGAATAGGGCTTGGCACCAAGTGAGGGGTGCTCAGGAAGCCCCAGTGCCCACGCCACCTCCATGTTCTGGGATGTCTGGGAGCTGCCCCAGCGGAGGTGGCAGTGAGAAGCATTCTAACACCATCTCCACCTCCTTCCCATCCCCAGGACACGAGGTTTGCTGAGCTTCTGGCTCTGGAGAGTGAAGGGGGGGTCCCAGCCCTGGTGGGCCCCAGTGCCTTCAAGATTCCCTTCCTCATTCGGCAGAAGATCATTACCAGCCTGGACCCGCCCTGCAGTCGGGGTGCCGATTGGCGGACTCTAGCCCAGAAACTCCACCTGGACAGGTGGGTGGGACCCGGGCAGGGAGGGGTTGTGGAGGCCCCCAGCAATCCAGGTGGGGCAGGCGGGGCAGGCGGGCGGCCTGCAGGGCCCTGCAACTTCCACCAGTGACTGGGGCAGTTACGGCATTTGGCTGAGGGGTGGTCCTGTCCTTGGTAGGCTGCGGTGTGAGGTGGCAGCCCGGGGTGAGGTCAGGCCACTGATGGGCTCTCCTCCTCTCTTCAGCCATCTCAGCTTCTTTGCCTCCAAGCCCAGCCCCACAGCCATGATCCTCAACCTGTGGGAGGCACGGCATTTCCCCAACGGCAACCTCAGCCAGCTGGCAGCGGCAGTGGCTGGACTGGGCCAGCCAGACGCTGGCCTCTTCACGGTGTCAGAGGCCGAGTGCTGAGACCAGCCAGGCCCATAATGCCTACATTCTCACCAGCTTTGGCACCTGCCAGGGACAGAAGCCGGACAGGGGCCCTACCCCCATACCAGGGAGAGCTGCTTGGACAGGCCCCCTCCTGGCCGAAGTTGTCCCTTAATGCTGGCCCTTCAGACCCTGCTCCAACTCCCATCCCTCCCTGGCCTGCCTGGCCAGCCTGGCCCAGCCACCTGCTCACACTATGCCTGGCCCCAGGGCCCAGGGTGGACAGTGCCTGGAGCCCAGGTTGGGCCCAGCCCATCTGTGTATGTGTGTGTGTGCGTGTGATGCTACCTCTCCTCCTGCCCCTCCCAGGGGCCCGCATACACATGGGCACACGTGTACACGCTGGGCTCAGAATGAGGCCCCTGGGGCTCCTGCCTGAGCTGGGCCTTATGCAAACATTTCTGTGCCTGCCGGGTAGGGGCACGCCTGAGGGGCCTGGCTCCATGCCTGCCGGACTGAGGACCCCAGCCAGACGGGCTGGCCCCTGGATTCAGGCACACAACCACCACACGGGCATGTGCCCATGCATGCCTTGTGTGCCCATCTCACATGCACCCCTTCCCGGGTCACGCAGACCCCACCACCACCACACGCATCTCATGCTGTACACCCAGAGGTCGCTCACGTCTCACGCCTGGTGTCGGTACACATCTGCCTCACATGCTGCCCTTCTCCCACCCACCCAGGGACACCCGACGGCTCCTCCCTGACCCTTCCCCTGATCCCAGCCTCGAGGTGCCCTGCCCGGCGGGGCGTGTGAATATGCAATGGGAGTCCCGGGCTGTACAACGGCGAGTGTGTGTGCTGTGGCGTGCCCGTTCCTAGGGCTGGCCGGTGCCCCCATGTGGGGCCTGTCGTGTGAAGCTTGTGTCCTGACTCTGTCTTAAGTGCATTCATGCACTTACACTTGGCCTTATGTACACAGCCTTGCCCGGCCGCCGGGGCGCATAGGGATTTTAGCGGACGTGAATGTAAATAAATTATATATATATATTGCTAATCCATGTGCTACCTCTCTTGGGAAAAGCTATCGGGGAGGGTAGATGGCCACAGAGGTATCATACATGGACTATTCTGAGAGTCTCTGGTGGCTGGTCTGGCTTGGAGACGGGCTAGGTCCAGGCCCTGGTCTGGCAAGACTAGGGCTGAGATCCCAGGGTTCCTGTAGATTTCTTCAGACACGGGTCTTCTGAGCAAGGCGACAGGCAACAGCAGTGACTAAAGCTGCACCTTTGCCAGATCCATCCTCTGACTGCAGGAAAGTGACTTTACAGCGAGGGGCCAGTTCCCTTACTGTGGCAGCCACCAGGCTGGAGAAGCTGTGAAGAGAAGGAGCTGAGATGAGCCCGAGGCCAGCCCAGCCCCGCAGCCATGCTTCCCTGCCTGGCTCATGCACCCAAACTCACTGGGGATGCAGCTTGTAGAGGGTCCCATCCACCCCCACGGAGATTGTCAATTCCTCCAGGCCACGGTTCTCCCGGATCTTCTCCACCACGGCAGCTACACCTGCCCCACAGAGTTGAGCAGCTCTCCGGGACACAGCCTGGCACACCTCTAGGACCATCAGGGCATCGTCTGAGGTCAGGGGCAGCCCCAGATCCTCCAGGATGGCTCGGACCTGTCGCAGAGCCAGGCTGTCGCTGGGGGACAGAAGAATAAAGCGCAGAGGTGGGATCCTGCATTAGCTCCCCCTCTCTCAAGATTTTTCCCACCTCATCCTCCAGAGAGGACCCAACCATCACCAGCAGGCAGCATTCCCCCACAGTGGACGGATAGACTCCTTTGGGGAGTAGGAAGCCAATGCTGGCCTTGGGTACCTTTCAATCTCAGAGAGAAACTTGGTCTTGAAGATGTCCCTAGTCTGAAGGCACTGGGTCTGCTGGCCTCGGAAGAGAACTCCAAGGCTGGTCAAATGCAAGAGGATGTGGCGGACAATCTCCCCCAGGTACATACCACTGATCATCTTCTCAAATCTGCATGAACATGTGTGTGTCTGCCTGGGACAGGAGGGCCTGGCAGCTCCTGTCCCCAGAGCCTGCCACTGCCAGCCATCACTGCCCAGGCCCAGCCCGCACCTCTGCTTGCCAGGATTGATGGACGCCTGGTCCACACTCTCATCAAAGCAGGTGCTGAGCATGCCCAGTGAGCCATCATCCCCAAAGGCTCCCCACTCCATGTTGATGCACATTTGGCCTGACTCGTCAGCCATGTCCACCACATTTGGGAGCTCTTCCATGTAGCAGGCATTGGTTCCAGTTCCTGCAGAGAAGCCAGATGGGGTGGAAAACACTTTTTGATGCAGACAAAACCCCTCTGAGCCCTTCCCACACCAAAATGACAAAATTCGTGCTCCCTCCTTACTTCTCCATCTTCCCACATTCAAAACCTGTCCTAGTCCTCTTCCTTCCTTCCTGACATCCACAGTGCAGATCCTGTCTGCACCAAGCACTTGGGGCCTCCACTACCTCCCCTACCAGTACCATGATCAGGGCATCTGCCATGCTGCCCAAAAGTGCCCCTGCAAGGTCCATCAGTCACATTATTCCCCTGGGAGATGTGATGGCCCACTGCCATCAGCTGGTAAGAGGCTAGAGAGCTCCCTAGTCTTGGCTTTCTAGACCCCCAGTCAACTAACTGGTACTGGGCCAGGCCAGGAACATACAGGGGAATCCAACACAAGGAACCCCACCATCTGGCCATAAGTTGGATAATGAATGGCCATCTCTGATGGACATCTACAGGCCCTAAGTAGAAGTACAAAAGGACGACATCATAGGAGTCCTGGAACTCAGGGTAGGTCTTGCTGCCTACAAGGTAAAGAAAAGCTACAGAGAGAAATCAATGTCTAAATTGGGCTTTGAAGCCAAGAGGCATGGAGAGGGAAAGGCATTCCAGGCAGGAGGCACAGCATGGCCAAAGGCATTTCCCCTCTCTCCCTCCATATTTCAACCCTGGGAAGATGGGCTTCTTGCCACCTGGAATTCCTCTATCCAGTAGATTATTCCCATAGCCACATGGATACATCTCTCCTGAGCGCCTGCAGGTGCCAGGCCCTGTGTTCAAGAAGCTCCAGTCCATGGGAAGCTGCTGTGTGTCTTGCACTCTAAGAGACTCTTAAGGAGCTTGGGGAGCCCTCCTTTCCTTCAAGACTTGCAAGTCCCACCTGTCTCAGGGCCCACTTCTTTCTGATCTTGGCCTTGTACCCACCCATGTGTAGAGTTAGAATCAGTTCTCTCTCACCCATGGGCTGTTCTATGCTCAACCCCACAGGATGGTCAATTCTGAAAATGCAGAATTTCCTTCGTTTATATGTGCTTTGATTCCAGCTGGCCTCAGTGTAGGTGCTTAATAAAGATATTGAATCTTAGACTGTCTGAAAGACCCATATAGCTCATGGGTCCCTCCCTCATGCTCCTTGCCAGTTCCAGAATTGAGTATGCAGTACAAGTCAGGCATTGTGCACACTTCCCCCCCCCATCCTGTATTTCATCTTCACTATTATTAGAGGCACTATTATCTGCTTTATACAATAAGAAAACTGAGGGTCTAGTGACTTGCCCAAGGTCAAAAGGTAGAAGTGACAAAACTACTATTTTCACCCAAATCTATATGACTCCAAAGCAGAGATTCATGATAAATGAATCTGCCCATCTGATAAAGATGGGCAAACTGAGGCTTAGAAATATTTAATGACTGTGTCAGTAACTAAGGTGGATGAAATAATCTAACTCCAGACTCCCAGCCCTATACAGTATCCCAGGACCCCACTGGATCAGACAGGAACAATTCTTTATCCCCAGGGCCAAGGGAACATCCAACCCAAGGAATCAACAGGAGGCAGCAAATTATCAAGCAGTAGGGGCACAAAAGGGCAGGACCCTCCTCACCGACAATGAGGCCTATCTCGCAACGGGGATCCTCATAGCCACAGGACATCATGGTCCCCACCGTGTCATTGACAATGGCAACAACATTCAGCTCCACTGCCTGCACACAAAAGGATGCTGCTAGTTGCTGGGCAACGTGGTCGTCACGGCAACCAGCACTGGACCCAGAGGTCTCTATTGCAGAGGACCCCCCTCTCAGAAAGCAAGAGACCCTTGCTCCCTTCAAGGCCTCCTGCAGCCCAAAGCACCCCTCAGGGCAGGCTCTTACCTGTCTGCGTTTGATGGCTTCCCGCAGCAGATGCACAACATCATGGCCCTCACAGTCTGATGCATTGAAACCCTTAGTCCAGTTTAGAAGGATGCCCTGAGGTAGGACCAAGAAGAGACAGGAAACTGGAGGTCCCTTCACTCTGCCTCCCCAAAGCCATCATCCCAACAAAAGCTACAATTTCTGCTAGTTTCCTTGACCACTTTGCCCTATGGTCAAAAGCCTTGACTTCTTCTCCCTCCCAACTCCCCAAGAGGATTTCAGTGTGAAAAAACCTATTAATAGTGATTTGACCTACATCTTTCATTATTAGTTCTAGAACTCACAGACAGTCTGAGGGTCTGGCCATTTTAAGACATTTGCCAGAAGGAATGGCCCTTTATAACTGAGTCAGGACTAAACAGAACTGGTAAAGTGAGTGCTGTGGGTGAGAAAGAGGACAGAGAAAGCTCAGAAGCTCAAATGCCAGCAGATCCCACCTTCTCTGAGAGAAATCAAAAGTCACTCGAAAGGAAGGAATACTCAGAGTTAGGGATGGAACTGTGTCAATGTCAGATTCACTCGTTTGTCCCAGTTATGGGTAAAGGACAAATGGAAAATCGAGACACTTGGACAGGATGAGGGGGGCAAGACAGACACACTTTTATTGTGAGGAACTGGACTTAGATTAGTGACAGGGAACTGGACTGTACCTGAAGAGGTTTGTTCTTGTTAGCCCCCTCTGAGGGAGGGGCAGGAGGAGTGAGTAAGGCCAGTGCCATCAGGGGAAAATGACTACTCTGCCCAAAGAAGGAGGCAGGGCTGGGAATTTTGGGAGCAGATTCTATTATTTTGTTTTTTTTTTATGAGATGGGGGTCTCACTATGTTGATCCCTAGGCTGGCCAGGAACTCCTGACTCAAGGGAGCCTCCCATCTCAGACTCTGGAGTAGCTGAATCTGCAGGCACACACCCCCACTCCCTGCTAGTGCAGTGGATTTCAGAAATAGTGAACAACATTTCCCCCCAGTCATATTGCCTTATGTCCCTTTCCCCACTGTACAGCAGTGAGACACCGTGTGCTCATTGTCTCAAAAACACAAACCAGAGAGTATGAGAGACTAGAGGGAGAAGCAGTTTGAGAGAGACCAAATGATGGGAAATAATAGTTTCCCTGCCCCAGACAAGATGGACCCCCTGTCTGGGGAAGTGGAGGCAGAGGGGAACTCCGACCCAGATTTTTGATGGTTTCCTGAGAAAGGTGTCATATGCCCCCCATCCTGAACTAAACTTGTGTGGTGGGGTGGGGGAGAGACAGAAAGGATTTGAGTGTCCTGAGAACAGAAGAGGCTTCAATCTTCATTCTCCAAGTAAAGCCTAGGGAAGTATTAAGATTCAAGAGAAGTCTGGGCATGGTGGCACAGGCCTGTAACCCCAGTGGCTTGGGAGGCTGAGGCAGGAGGACTGCGAGTTCAAAGCTAGCCTTAGCAACAGACTTAGTGAGGCTCTAAGCAACTTGGCAAGATCCTGTCTCTAAATAAAAAATTAAAAGGGCTGGGGATGTGACTCAGTGGTTAAGTGCCCTTGGATTTAAATACCTGGTACAAAAAAAAAAAAAAGACTTAAGACAGAAATTGGCAGAAGGAGATTCCCAGAGAGCTGGGACCTGGGCTTCTCTGAGTTTCCCCATGTCTGTAAATTTTGCACAGCAAAGGCTGCTATGGAGCTAAGAGCAGAACCTACCTTGGGAAGGAGATCCCCACATTGACTAACACTAAGTTTTAACTTCTCAAAAGAATGTGGGCTCCACACAAAGTAAAGTTCAGTTATAGAAATTAATCAAACTGTACTGGGCATGGTGGCACATGCCTGTAATCCCAGTGGCTTGGGAGGCTGAGGCAGGAGGGTCACGAGTTCAAAGCCAGCCTCAGCAAAATCGAGATGCTAAGCAACTCAGTGAGACCTTGTCTCTAAATAAAATACAAAATAGGGCTGGGGATGTGGCTCAGTGGTGAAGTTCCCCTTAGTTCAATCCTCAGTACCACACAAAAAGATTAAAAAAAAAAAAAAAGAAAGAAAGAAATGTATCAAACCATGTTTCTTACATGCCTGGGTTTATACCTGAGTCATACCTGCTTCTCACACCTTGCAAAGAATAATCAAAAGTAGCAAGCATGCTTAGCCTGGAGCCCAGCAGACCAGTCGAGAGATGGCAGCAGATTGTGCTGCTGTCGTACATGTGGAAGGACACACTGCGGTGTGTTCTGGGTGGGGATGCTGGGTCTAGACTTGTGCCTGTTACTCTGCCACCCCCCTCTAGCACCACCCCCACCCTACACACGGCCCTTTCCCTGGCTCATACACACTCTATGACGGATGTACGGGTAGGAACCCCTTGGGGATCACTTTTCCTGGCCCTCACTCCCTCACCTGGTCCAGGCCAACCTGCTTGCATGGGAAGGAGAAAGTGAAACCCAGGGGGAGGCTCTGTCCACTCATGCCCTGCCTCTGCTGGAAGTCCACGATGCAGTCCACGATGTGGTCAAAGAGCTGCAGGGTGTGGCAGGTCAAGACGTGGGCTCCACCCGTGCCCCCCCCCCCGCCCCAACCCTCTGATGGGGCCTGCTGCGAGTACCTGCTGCCCAGAGCCCTGGGCCACACACTCAGGGATGGAGTAAACCTGGTTGATGATCTGCACACCTCCCTCTGTCAAACGCACCAGGAGGACCCGGAAGTTGGTGCCCCCCAGGTCCAAAGCCAGAAAGTCTCCTCGCTCTGTGGGACAGAGACACTCAGTACCAACACAGTGCTGGCAGCTCCAGCCCCAGCAGACTCTGTGACTCCCAGACCCACACTCAGGCCAAGTCCTTACCGCTGCCATCAGGTGTGGCTCGCACGTAAGTGGGTAGCATACGGAGAGAGGAAGCCTCCCCTCGGAGCCCCTTGGCCATGGCCTCCCGCATCTGTGCTTGCACGGCTTTCAGCTGCTCCAGGTTCAACCGGAAAGGTGCCAGGGTCTCCTCCAGCAGGCGCCGGTGGGCGGCCAAGCGGGCAGCCACAGCTGTCACCATTGCCACACCCCGGCCACCTCCATCCACAGAGGGGATAAAGGAGACATCACATTCCGGGACCAAGAGCATCACTGTTTCCTGCAAAATGCTGTGGAACCTACACAGACATACACCAGGTGCACCCAGCTTGATATCTGAGCCCTTTGCTGAAGCCCTGGGTCCTATAATTTTAAATCAACTCAATCCTAAATCAGTTCTGTGCACCAACAATACATCTAAGTGTCCCCAGTGACCCCCCTCCATGGCACAAGCAAAAAGAAACATTTTTTCTCTTGTTGGCTGTCTCCTGGCCTCCCACAGCCCAGTCTGGCCTTCACTCTGCTTAGGTGCCATTCATATCCACTGGCTTACACATGTGATCCCAGGTGCCCTCTGGGTGTCTATCATAAACACAGGCATGTTCAGGCTATGTGTCCATATTCTCACAGTACCTGAGGTGCTGCTCAAACACTTGACCTCCTGTGGCCACAGCAACCTGGAGGGTCTGCTGCTCCCGGCTGTGCTGCAGGCGGGACAGGACTGCAGCCAGGGCCGCTGCACAAAGCTGGGCAGCCCGCGTGCACACGGCCACGCACACACGCTGCACAAGCTCAGCATCTGAAGCCTCCAGGCTCAGGCCCAGGTCCTGCAGGATTGTGTGGACACGGGCTGCCCCAGTGGAGGGGCTGGGGCAGGTAGACAGGATAATTGTTTGGGGCTCAGACAGCCCAGTAGCTCCCCATCCCACAAAATCCCCATGGCCACCTCCTGTTTCCCAACCTGAGAATCCCCTTGCCTGAGCTGCCAGCCTCCCCCACTTACTCCTCCATCTCAGCCACATGCTCCAGACGGATGCTGCCTTGGCTCAGCAAAGCAGGAGAGGTACAGCCACCAAAGAGGACACCACGACGGGCCAAGTGGGCCAGCACCAGTCGCACCAGCTCACCCAGGTATAAGCCCCCAATCATCTTTTCAAACCTGCAAGTGGAAAGGGTAGCTGGACAGCCCTGCTGAAGCCCTCAACCTACCTGGCTCCACCTCCAAAAGCCCCCAAAGAGGAGTCACTTTCTATACCGAAACCCCCAACTGGAGGCTCCCAACTGGAACCTCCCAGAGGACAGAGCATGTTGCCCCCTCTGACTTAGGGTAAGTTCACGGGCCTCCTGGAGGCACAGCAGGATCTAAAGAAGGCAAGGCACACCTGACTCAGCTATTCTGAACCCCCAACATCAGCCATCTATCAGGGCTGATGAGAGTCAGGAATAAAGGAGTGTCCAGGGTTGAAAACTCTGGGTTCTAGAACCTTGAGGCCTTTCTTCTTTGAACCTTGCCAGGATCCCCCAGGGTGCAACTGGGAACCTTCAGAGTAAGAGGGAGGAGTGGTAAGGGCCTGAGTGCAGGGATAGCAGAAGAGGTGGGTCAGAGCAGCGATAAGGCCTAGACCAGGGTCAGGACCCCCTGCTAGGTCACCTCTGGGCACCAGGATTCAGGGACTCCTGATCCAAGGCATGGTCGAAGGTGGTCATCACTGGCCCCAGGGCCCCATGATCGTTGAAGGATCCCCATTCAATGCTGACGCAGGTGCGGCCCCGGTCCTCATCCAATACGGCCACATGCCTCGCCTCCTCCATGTAACATGCATTGGTGCCAGTGTCTGGCAGGGATAGCTCCATCAGGTCCTGCCCGCCAGGCAGCCACACCCACCACCCCTCATCTAAAAAGGTCTGTGGCTCACCTACGATGAGCCCAATCTCACATGGCCGGGTGCCTGGCTCACAGCCCATCATGGTGCCCACTGTGTCGTTCACCACAGCAACCACGTCAATGCTGTAGGCCTGGGCAGTGGACAGGGCAAAGTTGGGACTGGCCTGATAGCCAGAGTGGGATCCCTGGGGCAGGGCTTTGATGGAGACATCCAAAGTCCATGAAACGCAAGTGTTTGCATTCCCAAACACAACATCCAGGGCCCCTATAAAAGGTTTTCCTCCCATCCCATCTTCAGCTCCTCCCTTCCCCAAATCAGGCCTCAAGGTCATGGGTTCCCACCTTCAGTCATCACATCCAGAGCTCCTCAAGATGACGGTCTCAAGACTGAGCCCTGCTTAGGGTTGCTCTCCTCACCTGCATCCTGGCCTAGCTCCCCAGGCCCTAGTTACTGCTTGCTCTAACACTTTGGACTGTGCCCACCTTTGAACTAGATCCTTTTCCTCAGCCTCACCATAAACACTAGGCAAATTTTTCCTTCAAATGCCTGCTCCCTCCACAGTCAGAACACAGAGACAATCTTTTATTAGAATGTGACACAGGTAGACTGTAAGAACCTTGAGGACAAAATCACAGTTTTCATTTTTTGTCCAGTACCACCACCAGGGCCCTGAACATTTCTTTAGCCCAAGTTACCTTGCTTATACAATGGGAATGGTGGCAACCAGGGTTAAACCAGATAAAAGCAGTGAGCAGGAAAGAAAGGCAGGACCTTTCTGAAGCACAGGCACAGCCCATAGATGCAAGCCCAGGCCAGCCAGGGCCGCCATCCCATCACCTCTACTTCCACTCACCCCCTGCCTCTGAATGGCATCTCTCAGCAACTGGACCACATCCTGGCCTTCCACACCACTGCACCTAAAACCTTTGGTCCAGGAAATGAGGGTGCTCTGGGAGGCAGAGAAGTGGAATCAATCCTCTAGTGGTTTTCATGATGCTGCAGTCCCTCTCCACACACTATTCCCAGGCCTGCTCCACCTCACCTTGTCCAGGCCTGTTTGGTGGCAAGGGAAGGAGAAGCTGAACCCAAGCTGCAGGCCGCGATTTCCCACGGGGTGTGCATCCAAGAACTCAGACAAGCAGCAGGCGGCAAAGTCAAAGAGCTGTGAGACAAGGAGTCAGGGCACTTAGCTCTGCCCACCTGAGCCCCAGCCACCCAACCGGGCCCAGATCCTAAAGGCTGGCATTGATACTCACTTGCTGGCCAGTGCCCAGTACCACCTCTTCAGGAATCATGAACTCCTGGCTCCTGGGCTCCACCCTATGCCCCTTGATGCCCGTCAGAGTCACCCACAAGACTCGCAGTGAGGCCCCTGTGGCCCCTAGCTCCAGCACCAGAAAGTCTCCTTGTTCTAGGGGGCAAGCAGGTCATAGAAAGCCATGTAGCCAGCAAGATCAGTGCCCTCTGCCTCCCAGAAAAATTCCCAAGGCCTGCAAAATCTGGATAAAGGGAACTTAGAGATGGAACACAGGGATAAGATCAGTATTCTCTTCCAAGCCTGGTCACTCATGTTAGTCTAATGCCACCCACCAGTGCCATGTGGGGTAGACCCCACATATGTGGGCAGCATCCGGACAGCAGGAGCAGGGCTGTCCTGTCCCTTCAATGCCTGCTCCATGGAATCCAGGAGGCTGGCTTGGATCTGCTGCAGCTGTGTCCTTGTCACCTTGAATTGCTGTAGACATTCCTGTACCTGGGGAGAAACAAGCCAACATCTGGAAGGAAACCCTGTTGCACTGGCCAGATTCTCCAACAGGAGCAGAGGCCTGCCTTGCTCATCTCGCACGTGTCTTTCAGTCCTTCAGCTTCCCAAGGGGCTGGCTTGGACCCTGTCCCCAAACCCCTCTGAACTTTGTTACTCTAGCACCCGCCCATCCTACTCCTTGCCTCTTCATACACTGACTCTTATGGCCTACACCCAGCTCCTGTGTCCTCAGAAAATTCTGCTTAGGAGAGAGAAACCACCCACCTCCTCCTGCTCCTTGTCCTGGTGGTTTCCTCTCAGCTCCAACATCCTCTTCCCTGCCTGTCTACTCATTTGGATGCAGGGTTTGGAAAGACCTCCCTCTTGTCACTATGACTGATTGCCCTCTGGCCCCCCAGTATCCAGAGCAAAAGCCTATGAACAAATGTGTGAACAAATATCAAGTGTTTGCCTTTCCTAACCCATTCTCATACTCTAGAGCCAGAACAAGCTCAGCACAGGAGAGTTTGGAGACCACGGGAGATGGTCTTCCCTTCATCAGTAATCCTTCCCAACATATCAACCAAGGCCGGCACTACTCTAAGCACCATACACCACATAACTAACCAAGTCCTGCTCTTGTAGAGCTCTGATTCCAGAATGAGAGACAGAAAATAAGTAAATAATAATATGATTGTGGTAGTTTAATAGTTTAGTGGCTATTAAGGGGGAGGGGAGCAGGATTGGAAGATCGAGAATGACTGGGGAGGAAAAGATCTCTTTAGATATGAATCCAGGAAGGCCTCTTTGAGGAGGAAACCTAAATGAAGGCTAGAACAAGCCATATGAAGATCTGAAGGATGAGCACAAATGGGCTTTCTCTAGAGTAAGTGATGGATTTGGGGGAAGACCAGGAGTGGATTGGAGCCTGAAAGGAGGGCTGAGCAGGCAGGGGAAGGCAGAGGATGTGACACCCCAGGTTCCCACTCCTCCAAAAGGAAGAGCCCCAGGAGCCCCAGCTCTGTGTGCAAAAACCTCTGCTGGATTAATTTCTTGAGACTGGGAAACAGAGTTCATGAGGAAGAAAATATCCTAACTGGAGGGCTCCATGACATTGGTATGTGGCAGCTGCCAGCAACCACACATGCTTGGAAAGTTTACTCCTATGTTACAAATGAGGAAACTGAGGCTCAGAGAGGGCAAGTCATCTGCCTAGCCAGAGAAGGATATGAAGGAGCAGGGTGGATTGTGAACCCAGGTCACATGAACTATAGAGATGTTTCTATATCAATGTGAAGACTTGTAAAGACTAGCAACCACCCCTGAAAAGAATTTAAGGCAGGAAGAATACCCCAAACAAAAGAAAACTTAATCAGAGTCCTTGCCCTGCCCCTTTTCAGCCATGTAATCCTGGGAAAGGCACACTCTTTGTGAGCCTCAGTCAACTCTTAGGAGAAACAGAAAATACAATATTCCTAAGTCCCCTGGTGTGGAAGACTATGTCTGTTCATGGCTCTCAGGGCCATGCCAAACAGGCTCTTGGGATTTGTTGATTGAATGGTTGTGACATGAGATAAATGGGAACAATGTTTGTGAAAGTGTAAAATGCCATTCAAATGGGAGAGGAGACAACTGTGGAGTTATGGAGAAGTCAATGCTTGGGCAAATTTATTTTTCTCCTGGGTACAATAAGGTTCAAGTGGAGAGACTAGGAGATGACCAAAGCCACAAGAAAGAACTTCTCTGGCACTCTGGTGGGGTGCACACCAGCCTGGAGAAACTTCTGGAGCCTCCCCTCCTATCCTATCCTTGGTTAGGAAGCAAGGAGCAAAGCATTAGATAGCCTGTGAAGTCCGTATGGCTTCCATGCTGGCTCCTTTAATTAACTCACGTGTTAGTGAGGAGCCATCACCTCACTTCTCTGAGCAAGTTACCTCCTCTATCAGGCAAGAACAAGAATAGTACCCGCTTCTCAAAGAATGCTGTGAGGACAAGATTACAGATGGGCAGCAATGGAGCAGTGTCCGACACAAAAGAAATGCCTGGGGAATGTGGGTTCCCTTTCTTCAGAGCATGAGGTACAGCTAGCCTAGAGGATCTGAATCTAGACCTTCTCTAGTTACAAAAAAAGACTTTGGGGAAGGGTCTGGGAAGGGTCTATGAGACAAGTAATTAACTTTTTCTCAACCTAAGGCTGTGGGCAGGGAGTCCAGGGTGAGACCTGGGTGCTGAGTAGGAGTCCCTGTGAAGTTCCCCAAAGCCAAAGGGAATTACAGGTGCAGAGGCAGAGGGCAGATGTGGGATATGCACAGGAGGGAGGGGTGAAAAGGGAGTCGATGGCAGGCCCTAAAACAAGCCCTAGAGAGCAGTCATTGCTCATTCCTGCGACCCAGCTATGGGTTGGACACAGAGGAAATGTTTACAGCAGAGTCTAGGGTAAAAGTTGGACAAGAGAGGAGGGGGAACATGAAATGCAGTGAGGGGTGATGTCTTCACAGTTGGACAAGAAGCCTAGTGAGTAGATCTTAGAAGGAGTCAGAAAACTTCAGAAACATGGGTGCCTCCGCTGCGCAGGTCCTTTATCTCCATGAGCTCATTTAACCATTCAGGAAGTGGAGAACATTCAGCTTTATTCTCCTTCATTTTACTGATGAAGAAACAAACCAAGGTATATGAAACGATTTACATAAGTGTTTCCGGCTCAAGGGTGTGGTAGGCAAGAGCTTATGAGTCTTGGTCAGATGGTGGGGAAAAAAAAGAGAAATTCACTTCTGAACAAACCTTGGCCATATGGACTATGCCACATAATAACTTCCACATTCAGTTCAGCACTACAATCAACCCTGGGTGTGAGGACAGAGACATGTGCAGGTGTGACTGGAGGAGTGGAAAGGGCTCAAGAATACAGCAATTTACAAGAAACTCCTGGCAGGGCCCATTTTGGATGTATGGACTCACTTGGGGTAGGGACGGTACCCATGTGGAAAGGTGGCAAAAGCAATACTTCTGGAGCTGACACGCCTCAGCTCAAGCTCCTGTCAGGCCTTAAACTCGAGTCATTTCACCTGTCTAAGCCTGTGAGCTAATCTTGCAGTTATTTGGAGCCTCAAAAGAAAGAGGTACTGGGTTGGAGAAAACAGCTTGGTAAACTGGAAAGAGGTCACACAGGTGTGATCTCCAGTCTTCCTGCTCTTCACATCCTTGGAATAAGCATGAAACAGGCCCCCAGCACTGAACTTACCAGCTCTGAGCTGTCTGAGGGCAGGGGTAACCCCTCCTGGGGACAGCCCAGGGCTCTTTCCCCAGGCTGCAACCCAGCAGGCCCAATGGAGTCCATGTGATTCCACAATGGGAGTGGGTCACCTACAGGAGAAAAGGGACAGCCAGGGTCAACCACATAATCTTTAGGCCCTAGGAGGCTGTAACTCAGACCTTCAACTCCCTTCCTTCTGAAAGGGACCAAGGAGGAGATTGTGGGCAGAATTCAGAAACTCTGATTATCAAAGATCCTTTAGCAATTAACCAGAAGGCAGTTATTTTCCAGAAGCATGTGTTAACAAGAGAGATTGGGAAGCTGATTTCATGTTCAATTGTCATTTGTTTATTCTGTCATTCATTTATATCCGGCGGCCTTCTGTGCAGGATGCTGGGGTGTAGATGAAGTAGATGCAGGCCCTATCCTCAGAGAACTCACAGCCTTACCAACAATCACAGCAGGGCTGGCACAGACTGTGGTATAGATGGACACATGTACTTAATGGTTGAACATGCTGCTATGATTGGAAGGTCAGGGATGTGCTAGAGGTCAAACGGTGTGAGAGACCAAAGATCTGCCAAAGAAGCAGCCAGGCTGGACTGTGGATAGCCTTCAAGCCAGTCTAGGACGTGTGAATTTCATCTTGAAGGTGACAAGGAGACACAGAAAAGGGTCTGTACTTTGGAAACTGAATCTGTGCTTTAGAAAGCAGCTCCCCTGATGGTATGACTTTGGACAAGTCATTTATGACTTAGAATTTTGGCTGCATCATCTGTAAAGCAATAATATTTACCCTTGCAAGGCTGTTATGAACACAAAATGGAATAAAACCTGGGGAAATGCTTTGTGAAATGTAGGGTTACAGAACTGAGAAAACCCTGGACTGAGAGCCCAGGACCTGACTCTCCACGAGGACATGGCACCAGGTGTCCCAACATCAAGGCCACATTTTCTTTTTCTGTGAAATGGGGACTAACATGGAACCAAAATGTCAAAGTGCTATGTGGGGAAAATGAGACAATGAGAGCAGAAGATCCTTGCTTGGAGTGCACATCCAGATTTATTTAACCAAATCTGAAACCCTATGAGCCTCAATTTCCTCTTTGATACCATGGGAAAAAAAACTATGTTCTTCTGAGGATTAAAGGAGTTCATGTACCAGTGATTCAGGTACCCTTCAGGGTGGAGGAGAGGAGAAGCAGAGGAGGATCCAAGAGGGCCACAAGGCTTCTGTCCACTGAGCACTCTACCTCGAAACAGCAAAACTTCTGGAAACATAGTACCTTCCCACTACTGCAACTCCTTCTTACCTTCAAGCCCCATACTCCTATGAATTTGCCCTCTATGTGGTTAACTAAAACCTAATTTGACAAACCCAAACCCCTTCCCTCAGTGCATTTGCTGCTGTGTTCTCCCCTTCTTTGGCTCTAGCAGCCAGTCTCTCCTGGGTCTGCCTTTAAACAGTGGGGTTCCCAAGCCTCTGATCATGCATGCCTTTCTTCACAATCCCTCTTTATCTCACTCATCCCCAAAGTTGAGTAAAACCTATGCAGGGATCCCAAAATCCCTGACCTGAGCCCAATCCTATATGCCAGTGGTCTGTTAGATCTCACTACCTGGGTGCTGGAGAGACTCTTTAAGCTCAAAAATCAAAACTAATGTGTTTTCCTACTTTTCACCACTGAACTCCTGTCCTCCCCCTTGGCTGGAAGCATCAAGAGGTTTGCTCATTTACACCAACCATTTGGGTTGCTGGTATACGTGCCTTGCCACCTGTGTGTGCTTGATCTTGGACTCTGGGAAAAAGAGCTCTTCCAGTGTCCTCTCCTCCCTACCCCCACAACCACTGTCTGATTGTTCTAACAGCCTCTTAAGTAATACTTCTGCTCATCTACTTGCCCAACTTGCAGCACATCACCAGCAACTGTCATTTAAGGGAAGTTCTGTCTCCCTTAGAAAAGAAAGCAAATATTCATACTATGATGGCTTCCACTGCAGTAGGGAAAGTCCAGAATTCTTTATGGTGGCATTGCGAGCCTTTCACAAACCCTCAACCTAAATTTCCTCTTGCTTATTCTGCTCCAAAAACCAGCCACATGGACTACAAGCTCCCTAACTCTTGCTTGGCAGGCTTTGTTCAAATTGTTTCCCAAGTTTGGAGAGTTAAACCCTACAATATCTGAGTCTGCATCTTCAATGCTAGCACATGTTTGGGCATAGGATGTGCTAACACAACTTTATAAAATTGGAAGCAGAAGAAGAGGTTTTTATTTGGTGAACCAGAAGTCAGTTTCTGACAAATCTCCCCCAAATCACATGTACCTACATCCAGTTTCCAAATCTCTCAAATGGGACTATAGCATGTTCATTCTATAAATGTTATAATGTGTTTTAACAATAAAGTGAGGTAACTGTGGCAATTAATTACCTTTGGAAAGGGTTGAAGGCTACACGACATTCTCAGTTAAAGGCCCATCTAGCTCAATCATTCACTCACTCATTCAACATTTATTCATCATATGCCAAACTATGAAATTTCCCCCCTTAACTCTAGTATTAAACTCTATCTCCTGTGGGGAAGGACAAGTCTCCTTCAATACTGTACCCCAGAACCCAGCCCAGGGTCTGCAAATTTGAACCAAGGGCTTCTTGGCTTCCCTTAACTGAATCAGCTACATTGAGAGACCATTCCTTCTAAAAGGTAACTCAACTGAGGGTGGGAGTGGCCCTCACCATTGAGACCAGTGGCTTAGCCTTTTGAGCTTCTACTTACCTCTTGGTGTGGGCCAAGCAGAAGGGATGAGGATAATAGGGCTGGGAAGCAGCAAGCCAGAATCACAGGAAGCACTCACCTGGGAGATACAGCAGTTGATTACCCTCCTCAGGGCTAAGCTCTTTTCTCAATGTGAGGCACACAGTGACCTGGTCTGTGTTCAAAAGTGAAACTCAGGGTGACCCAAGTTATAATGTCCCCAAGCCCCGCCCTTCCCCTCAGCTACTGCTTACCAGACATCCACTAATTCAGGAAGGTCAACTTCCTTCCCAGTTTGCTCTAAGAGGAACCCAGGGTAGTTAGGGCTATGGTGCAAAGTAAAGTAAGATGACCACAGGATGCTGGAACTGTGAATGGACTCAAGGATCCTGTGACATCCCTACTGCAATGCTAGGAATTCTGCTCCTTTTATAAACACTTCAGAGTTTTGAGGTGGTAGCTCATCCCTGGAAAGGAGTGGGAGCTTAGCCTGGGAAATATGCAGTGTAATAAACAGCTTTAAAAAATGTGGTAAGAGGCAATGTAGAAACACAAGAGGAAGGGACTGACAGTGAATGAGTGCTGGGCAGGCTGTGGAAGCCAAGTCTTGAAGAAAGAACAGTGTGCTGGCAGAGGGGGTCCTTTCACAAAGAGGAGCGCATACCTGCAATCACGGGTCACATACACACAGGTGCCTTCATGGAACTGTGTGCAGCTCCCAGGGCCTACAGGGGATATATGGTGGGAGAAGAGGTGACAGCCAGCCTGAGGAATCTAGCCTTTGTCTTAAATGGGGAGATTAGGCTCACACCATGCGTCTTTTTACTGGAAGGAGAAGCAAAGTCTAAGGCTTCTAAGGCTGCTGGCCACCAAGCTGTTTTTCCGTTGAACTAGTCCTGAATGCACAGAACCCTGGGGCACCACTGTAGGAGACTAAGCACACTGCAACAATCTGTGTTTCAGGAAAATTGGTGGACACTTTACCACTACCTCATCAGCAGTTCCCTACTGTATAGGACAAGGCTTCCACATGACACTAGATGAACACCAGGGACAGTGACTTTTCTATCAGCTTTTACACAATTAGGTCTGGAAGCATGGCAGACATCAGCCCTGCTGCAGTACACTGTGTACCAACCAGGCTCTAAAAGGCAATGGAAGTGGAGGATGCACTGGGGAAGGCAGAGTGGCTGTCACCCACAAAAACAGCATTCTCCCTAGCCTGAGCTTCCCATTTCTCAACTTAGTTTAGTTGAATGCAAAAAGCTCTAGCTGTGATTTATGCTGACAACAGCATTTGTACCTTTTCCCCCTGCTGCATTGGGAGATTAAACCCAGGGCCTAACATTTGCACTCTTGAGCCAGGGTAAGGACACACATGACAAGCATTACCAGAACTCCTGCCAGTGTAAGTGCCGTGCCCATTTCACCAGGCAGTGGGTGTCCTGATCTCTAGTTGTAGTGCCAAGGAAAGTCTTTGGGTCAGTCAGTAGAGGGATGCTGTGAGCAGCTGGGACAGCCCTGGCAGTAGCAGAGGCAAGGCAGATGCAATACTCGGGCAGATACCAGATGGTCACTGACCAGCAAGGAGAAGGACAAATCCAGACAAGCTGCCCTCATAGTCCCTTAGTGTAATCTTAACCACCAAGAAGTAACTGCGGAACAGGGATAGAGTACAGCTGTTGGGCTGAGAGGCTAGGCACCCCCTGCTCTGAGCTTACTGCCCTCCACCCTCAGTACTTGCAGCCGGGACACAGGCCCTCATAGGCTCCCCAGCATGGATGCCCTTTATACTCTGAATGTACCTTGCAACTCTTCCACAGGCATCAAGCTACTTCTTTTGTGCCTTTGTTCATGCCGATTTGTCCAGAAAGACACCCCCTTTGGACTCTCACACCTTTTCACCTAATTTCCCCTCATCTGTTAAACTGCAGTTCAGTCAGCAAAGGTGGGAAGTTCTTCCTTGACAGGCTCCTCCTGGCCCTAACCCCAGCTGGGAGCCTGCCCACCTATTCCCTATTATCTTGATTTTGCTAATTTCTTTGCATTTACAAGTTTATTAAAATCATCTATATATGTGTTCATTTTACCCACTGCACTATGGGCTCCCAGGTAATTTTCCTTATTTACCTTTGGAGCCTCAAGTTCTGGTTCTAGACCTGATACAGAATAGCTATCAGCTAATTTTTATTAAACAGGAGGGCCCTCCCATAACCTCAACAGTCCAGGGCTTTTAGAATGGAAAGGAAATAAACAGCCACTTCCTACCTTGCTGGTGCATATGGCACTTTCCTCTTGGGTGTCTGCATTTTCCCATCTACCAACCCTCCCGTCCGTTTTCTACCTCCCTTCTCCACCAAAGCTGCCCTGCCCCACAGGTGAGAATGAGCCCACCAAGCCTGAAATTTCCATGGAGTCATCGGCTGTGTGAGTCAAGTGGGAGGTCAGACATAGTACAGTACAGGCAGTATAAGTTCTGGTGTCAAAACAGACCTGTGTTCAAATCCCATCCCATTTACCTGCTGTGTGATTAAAAACTCTTTTACTTTTCTGAAATTGTTTTCCATGTATAAAACGGGAGATTAATTTCTCCATAGGATTTGCTTTAGGTTGAGTCCCCCCCAGAAGTGGATGTAACTTGAGGGCAAAAACTTTATTTGGGAAGATCCAGAGCAGGGCCAGGACTAGGGTGATGCAAGTGAAATACCTAGGATGCAGAAATGTAACAAGACCCTCTCAAGTTCTAACCCTGCATTTACATGAAACTGTTACCTAGTCCTGGTCCTGACAGGAGAGTTGGAAGCAAGGTAGCAAGGGAAAGATGCCAACAGAGAAGGGTACATAATTAAGTCGTTGCTGGGAGGTACTGACACTCAATTCAACAGAAAGAAGAATAGAATACACCTTATTCCACCTGAGGGGTAAAGAAGACGGGGTATTTATCATTCAACTTTCATTTTCACTGGCTGAGAGCTACCCCAGGGCACTGCTCCCCTGGAACTTCTAGCATGTACCAACATAAGCCAAAAGAAATCCTCAGGCAGGGCATCATAGGTACTTCCAAAAGGGCCCTGTGGGAATGCAGTAGAAGGGTGAATGCCCAAGGGAAGTGGGCCAGGCACAACATCTTTTGGAGGGCTGTTGTAAGGATGAAATAACACAGCTACAATGCCTGACACAGAGCAATCTCTGTCTTTCTCCCAGTTTATGGCAATAGCTTGTGAAGCTCATGAAGCTTCCCAGCTTTCCATGAGTTGGCAACACCAGCATTGCAGCCGCTTCCTGTCTTTCAGAAGAACCACCCAGGGTCCCCAGGAGAGCTCCAAATGTACAGGAACCAAGCTTTCTGTGGCAGGCTGGTGGTTGATGGGGCTATAGTAGATCCTCTGAGTGAGTGCTCAGTCCTCAGAAATATCTCCTCTTGCATCTGCACTCCACCTCTCTCTGGTCCTTCCACCCCTCACTGCAACACCACTTATGACAAGACTTATGTCAAATTAGTAACAACTGCTGCCACTAACTCCCCATCTTCTATGTGACAGACATTGTGGTACAACTTTTATATACATTATATTAATCCTTAGAAATCTGTAAGCATAATTTTTCTTATTTTGTGGGCAAAGAAAACTAAGTACAGAGAGGCTGGGTAACTTGTATCAGAAGCAGAGCGCAGACTTGGTTTGGTTTGACACACTTTCTACTTTGTCTCTTGTACCTTTTTCACTAATCCTCCCCCTGTAAGACCATAGCACAGGGAAGGAAAAAAAAAAAAAAGCGGCAGCCCTTATTGAAGATAGCTGGGGGAGGTGTGTTTGGGGTGGGAAACAGTGATTGTTCTTCCCTTCATTCTCCATTAACTAATAAATAAGCCTTTATTTCCTGGTCTGGCTGATCCATACCCTCGTGCCACTGAACCAAGTTCTATGGCAACTGCTCATATTTAAGTTAAATAATTTACCTTTGAGAAACAGCTCTTTCCCTTTTCTTCAGGCAGAGAGAGAAACACTGTCCCCTGTTTATAGAGCTCTACCTCCAATAAAGTGCCATTTAATGAGAAAGATGATAAGCAAGGGTTAAGCAGTTGGGACTTAACTGATAAACTACTTTTCCTTAGAAGGAAAATAATCAATACTAGAGTTAAAATAAAGCATTCTTTAGAACTGAAGAGTAGCAGCACCACAGTTTTACTGACATGAACAAAGAGTGGCTTTATTTGTTCCTCTGAGCCTTTGTTTCCTCATCTGAAAATGGGTTATAATATCTATTTCATAGGGTTGCTATGAGGATTAAATGTAATGAAGGTACATTCATTACCTGGTCTATGGTAACTGCTCAAAAAAAAATAGCTATTACATACGTGATATAGCTGCAATGTCAGTGCCATCCAACAACAAGACATCATCTATGGATGGCAGTGAGCAGCCTGCCTTCTAACTGAAGGAGCTTGTGTGCAAATGTCCCTAGAGCAGGATACAGTGTCTTAACGTCTGTGCTGATTCTTACATTCTAGCTACCTTCCCCAGGCTAACTAATTTTAATTAAAATAAAGGAAATGGTAACTTGGGATACAATAAATCAGTCAGAAGAGTCTGCATTGTGTGCCCATTTATCATGACCCAAGATCTCCTCCTGGTCAACGGCTACCTCCTACAATCTCTCAAGCCATCTTCAAAGCAGCTGGGGCCAAAGCTAGCTTTCTTAAGATACCTGTTTGTTCATCTCCCTCAGGTAACTACCTCTGCCATTTCACAACCTCTCATTTTGGAGTCTGCTTATACACTGAGGACAGACCATATTTTGTTCTGCAGTGGAAGTTCCCAGGCAAAATGATGGAAGAATATGCACTACCCCAGTAATGTTAGTGGAATAACAGTCACTATTGCTGCTATGACCTTTGACAGGAAGAAAAACCAATATTATTTTGAACATATGACTATGCCTGGCATCTCTACTGGTTAATCTATTTTGAAAAAATAATCACATAGGAACTAATACCAGACTGCATACCTAAAAAATCCTAGGGAAAATGGCAGGGCACTTCTCTCAAATATTCTATGCTCTAAGAATTTTTTTTTGCAGGGCGGCTGGGGTCGGGGGTACTGGGGATTAAACTCAGGGGCACTTAACCATAGAGCCATATCCCCAACCCTTTTTATTTTATTTTTTTAAAATTTTGAGACAGGGTCTTGCTAAGTTGCTTAGGGCCTCACTAAGTTGCTGAGGCTGGCTTTGAACTTATAATCCCCCTGCCTCAGGCTCCCAAGCCTTTTAGATTACAGGCATGCACCACCATGCCCAGTTTTTGGCTGAGAATTATTAACTGGGGGAGGACAAGAAGAAGTGGCAGGCCACTGAATCAAAGGGAAAGCAGAATAACTCTGGTGTCAGAAACAATAATGGTAGTAACCACACAGTATTCAGAACTGTTCTATAAGTGATTGTAAGTGGGATGTCAAAGATTACTAATGAAATCCATTCAGAAACACATAATTTATGACAACTACCTCCACAATTAAAATATCCTCACCCAAACCCCCCCAAAAAGGAAACTCTTCTCTATTGAAATAAGATTTCATACATAGATAAATATATTTAAACTTTCTTTTAACTATAAGTAAATTCAAACAGACTGTTATAAAACAGAATACTTTACACAGCTGTCTGTATAGATCATAGAAAACAAAAAAACAAGATGTTGAGTGAGTGGGTGCTGGTGGTAAAAACTGCAGGGTCGAAATTTGCTAAACAATGAAATGGGGGCTACTATGGCTTAATGAACATGGCCCACCCTGATTACTAATGGTCTGTCAACCTTTGAACTCTAGAAATTCAAGATTTTCTCCTCCTTCCTCTGCCTGCTTTGGTCCGTGTCCGGCTAGCTGGTCGGACAGTAAGTTGCTTTTTGAAGTCCACTAAGCAATCTGTGGCTTCTGAAATGGAAACAAAAGACTTGATAGGAGATTCATTTAATCCAAGCTGTGTGAGGGAACTCTGCATCTCTCTGCTGCAGCCTGCCTCTTCCTCACCTGGTGAGGGCAACCTAGAAGGAAGGGGAAATTTTAAGTTCAATATACACCTACTGGACCCCAAATATGTGCTATGCACTATATGAGGGGCTTTTACATATAATAGTAGTACACATAATCTTTGTAACAATCCAACTAGTTAAGTACTATCATTGTACAGATAAGGAACTAGGTGAATCACATAACCTAAAAGCATTGAAAGAATGAGGATTCAGACTCAAATTCCCAAGCTGCTTGAAATCTAGGTCCAAAGGATCAGGGTTGGATGGGGATAGAGAAGTCAGGTGAGTAGGACCATAGCTTCTGCTCTATTTGTTTTAATACCATAAGTGAAAGAAGCTATTCATGCCATTCTTAGCTCAGATGTATAGTTATTATAGACTTGAGAGAGAGAGACAAAGACAGAGACAGAGGCATCATACTACTTCCACAGTGATTTATATTTTCAACAGTTTGACTATCACACTCACACAAAATCCAGGACCAGGCCTATACTTTTCAGAACTGCTGACAGCTACATTTCTGTGTATACCTCAACTCACCTGAAGGTTCCTATTTCTGAAGACTTGGTTTTTATCTCTGCATCTGTGATAGGAAAGAAAAAGTAATAATGTTGGTAATCATAACACTTGTCACTGATCTGGTATTTCCTGTATTCTAGGCGCTGTTTTTCATCAGGCCTATTCAAGTAGCTCAGACCCCCAATCCTCAGACCATCGGAATGTGAGCATTAGTATCCAACAGGCTCAGCGGCAGAATTATCAAGGTGAACACTTTTCAATGAACCACCTCTGAATAAATCTACTTCAAATCTGGACTTGAGCAATAAGGAGTTGCCAAGGGAAATCTGCCACCTGCAGAGATTCACAACCTGGTGATCTAGAGGCAGCAGGACGTAGAGCTTGGAAAGGCTGCCTTTTTTATAGTCATCAGAAGGCACAACAGATTAGCTTGGTGGGAGTGAACTATTAGAACTACATGGTAACAAATTTTACCAAGCTTAAGCAAAAGTTCCTCTTTCATCTACATCTGATGAATTTGAACAATAGTGACTAATAGCAACAACAGTAATAATAGCAGCTAACATTTATTAAGAGCCTTATTTATGCCAGAGAATACAATCTATAAAGTTGGTATTACTAACATTCTGCAATGCTCTTGACCAATACATTCTAATCTCCCTAAAAAAAAAAGAAAGAGAAAGAGAAGGAGTTACTTCCTCCAATCCCCCAGAAGCATAAGTTGGGAGGCTAAGCTAAAGGTAATATATGAATGATGAACAAAACATCAAGAGGAAGCAGTAATGTCTGCATGTCTAGTTTTCCACACTAGTTTCTTTAGAAAGCTTACTCCGGTATTGTGTCATTCCCCTATGACTTGAACATGTTTCCCAGGCCTGCTATCAGGCCTTTTTAAAGCCTGAAATGAATCACATGAATAAGATGAGTTATCTCCTAATCTTCTTAGGGAGAGATAACCTAGACTGAGTCTCAAAGGTCAGCTGATCAGGCCAAAAATGTACTCACATAACTCCCAACATATAGTTAGGAGTTGACAGTGGCCCTGGAAGGCTTTAGACAGAAACTCAGAAAACTAATCCTAGGATTCTCACCTTCAGTCTTATGCTCAGAATGTTCCAAGAGACTGAGGAGTCGCCCTTCATTGTGGCCTTTTTCCTGTGACAGAGAGAAACAGATGAAAGGTTTACTTCGTGGAAGAGTCTAAAATATATGTGCCTTAGCCCAGATCACACCTATTTTCCAGAAAATAAGAGGTGTGGCAAACAGCTGTAGGGAAGTCTTTTTCTTTCTAATAAATGAGGGAAGACAAGAAAAAAAAGTAAACTCTAATACACAGAATACATCTCTATGTCAAGAATATAATCCAAGAACGGATACTATTAGCAAGCCAAATCAGTCCACTAAAATCACATCAAAGAACACCTGCCTCAGACCTATGATAGATTTGGGGAGATTTAAAATAGAAAATAAGTTTCAAGGTAGCTTCTACAGGTAGCAATACCAAAAGAATAAAATGGCTCTTTGGTGTAAGTAAGCTCTCACCTATGAACCATAATTTCAAACCACCACATCAAAAAATTACCCATTCATAGAAAGATCCCCTTCTTCCTGCATGACAGAGAATGGCTTCCTCATTGTGAGTTCAAAGCCAGCCTCAGCAAAAGCAAGGTGCTAAGCAACTCAGTGAGACCCTGTTGCTAAACAAAATACAAAATAGGACTAGGGAATGTGCTCAGTGGTTGAGTCCCCCTGAGCTGAATCCCTAGTATACCCCCCCCAAAAATGTTTAGAATTATTGTCCCAATAGTTTCATTTCAGGAAATCTATTCTAAAGAAATAATTGGTACAAAGTTGGTACAAAGACTAATATATTTAAATGCTTTATAATACAAAAGAATTATGAAAATAACTAAATGTCCAATGGTTAGGTGACCATGTGTGATACAAACATTAACAGTAATTGTTAAAAGTAGTTTAAAAATAAACCCAGAAAGATGTTTATACTACACACTGATTTTTTTTTAAGAGAAAGAGAGAGAGAATTTTTTTCATATTTATTTATTTTTTTTAGTTTTCGGCGGACACATCTTTGTTTGTATGTGGTGCTGAGGATTGAACCTGGGCCGCATGCATGCCAGGCGAGCGCGATACCGCTTGAGCCACACCCCCAGCCCCTACACATTGTTTTTATAAGTCCTAAAAAATTTATACTATTATATACTATAGGATTATAAACACATATAATCCTATATGGAAGAGTCTAAAATATATGTGCCTTAGTCCAGATAACACCTATTTTTTATATATAGCATGCATGTGTGTGTGTGTATATGTGTGTGTGTGTGTGTGTGTGTATATATATATATATATAAAATATTATGTATGATGTGTATATAAAGAGTGTATATGTACATGTAGTATATATATCTTGTGTGTGTATAAAGAATGGAAGAAAATAAGCCAAAATATTTTTAAAAGTTGCTATCTTTGAGTAGCAAATTATGGGTGATGACTTCTCCTGGTTTTTCATAATTCTATTGAACTTTCATTGTTTTCTATAATGAACATGTATTACTTTGGTTTTGGTTTTGTTGTTGTTGATGGTGGTGGTGCCAGGAATTGAATCTAGGGTTTTGTGCAAGCTAGGCAAACACTCTATCATTGAGCAACATCCCTAGTCCAAATTACCTTTTAAATTAAAAAGTAATTTAAAAAAAGCAAAAATTCTATTTCAAGATAATAGGAAGGAAGGGGAGAGGTAACAGGAAGCCCAGAAAAGAACTATTATGGCCTCTTAAAATTAAGTAGGGTTAGGAAGACTTTCCCAAAACACTCCCCACATACCTTTGGATTCCTCAGCCACTTCCCTTTCACAGTTGAACATGCTCTACCACTTCCTTCAAGTCCATTTCCTTGGTTACTCCTTGCAAGCTGGAGACAGGAATCTACATGATATTGATACTCTCCAAATGGGACCAGGGATTTACAAAGATAACACTTTTCAACCCTAGCCAATCAGAAGAGAGAGAAAAAGCAGTTTTAAGATTTGCATTTGCCTCTGGGCTCCTGGATATGTCTCAAATTGTGTTTTTACATCTTGAAGTTATTCTGCTGAGGAGATACGTCAACCAATGAAGATTTGCTCAGCGGGATTACCAATAAAACTAACCCCATGCCAATCAAAAGGACTGAGTGATTAGCATTTTCCCTGGCTGTTTCTATGTATCCTGCTGTTGCAGCAGTGGGATGGTAATGAAATCAGCTCTTCTAACTATCTCAAACAATGCTGATTGCTCCTCCGACATAAAATATTCTGTCAAACTCTTCTGAAATTAAGTGTAATCATTTTTTTTTTCAAAGAGAAATTAAAATTTTGACAGAAAAGGGAGTACCAAGAGCATTAAATCAAGATAACATTTTTACCAGGTGGATGAACTCAATCTGATTAGTAAATCTAGTCTGTCTATATGCTAACTTCCTTAATCTACAACCTGTAACATCAACTAGGAAGTTACTAAAACATGTGGGCTTGCCGGGGGCTTTTGCATAATTTCATATACATGGTTATTTTTGTCTTTTTAAAACAACATAGTTTGAAAAGAGAGAAGAAAGTATGCCTTTGAAGTAATGTTTATTGGATATCATTAAAACCGGAATTATTTGGGGCCAAAGAAAAAAAATCAATACATTAAATACTTTCTCTGTCGTCAATACCTGTGGAAGGCCCTTGAAACATATTTCTCAATTAATTCTTCAGCACTATTAGAAAAGAACATTCTTCTCAAGGTCTTATATCTCATAATTACCAGAACGTACATAAGTCTAACTTCATAAGAGCATTTTAGCTTAAGAAGCTGAAGAAAACTTTCTGGCACATGCTTAAATTTCTCTCTCTAGTCATTACTATTCAGTAACTACAGTAAAATATTAGTTCTATGGAAGAATTTCTCCAGAAGTCTTTAAACAAGTACTTAATTATCTGGAAGAATGCAAACAAATCTCTGCCTTCTAAGAAAAGCTAGACCAGTGTCCCTTTCAAGATTTATCAATTAATGCATTGATATATAAACACTGAAATTAATAAACTGAATTTATAAATTGATAACTAAGCATTTATTTGTCAATTATCCACTATATATGAGAGATAGCAGCACTGCGAAAGGAGTTGAAGTTTTAGAGACAGATGGGCTTTGCCATTTCTGGCCACATGATCCTAACCAATTAATTACATATATTTTCTGTTCATTTCTTTATTTAAAAAAGAACAACTATACCTTTTTCCACTATTATATAGTTACAAAATAAATAAAGCATCTAGAACAATGACTGGCACATAATATTTGGTGCCCAATAAACAGTTAATATTATTGCTGTTGCAGTCACATTTTATTGGATGTTAGGGACATAAATATAAATGAAAGCAAATATCTGCCTTCAACTCACACTAGCTGGGGACACAGAAATGTTTTTTTCAAAACTTCAATACAATCCTAAAGGAATATTACTAAAATAGAATTCTGAAGGATGAAATGATAAACTCTGCTCAAATGAATTAGGGAACACAGCTCTGAAATTTGGAGTCTAAAATTTTTATTTTTTAAATATTAAAGTTTCTAGGAAACTATCACCAAAGAAGACAATCTATAGAAAGGGAGAAAATAAGCTATACATGTAAAAAGGAGTTATTTAAAATAAGAATACATAAGGAACTCAAAAACCTCAATATTAAAGAGTTGCATAACTTGATTAAAAATGGGGAATAAACCTATATAGACATTTCTCAAACAAAAACACACAAATAGCCAACAAGTAGATGAGAATATGCTCAACATCACTAATCATCAGGGAACTACAAATCAAAACCACAATGCAGTAGCACCTCACTCCAATAGCCATGGCAATTATCAAAAAAAGACAAATAAAAAAATAACAAGTACTGGCAAGATTGTGGAAAAAAAGGAATCCTTGCTCACTGCTGGTGGGAATGTAAATTAATAAAGCTATTATGGAAAACAGCATGGAGGTTCCCCAAAAAATTAAAAAATAGAAATACTATATGATCCATATATATGTACACTATATACACTCCTGGGTATATATCCAAAGCCAGTGAAATCAGTATGTCAGAAAGACATCTGTATGCCCACCTTTGTGGAAATGGAAACAACCTAAGCATCCCTCAGTGGATGAATGGATGAAGAAAATGAAAAACTAGTCAGCTATTAAAAAAAGATTGAAACCATGTCCTTTGTGACACCGTGGATGGAACTAGAGACCATCATAAGTGAAATAAGACAGGCACAGAAAGACAAGTAGTACATGATCTCACTCATATGTGGAATATAAAAACACTGATCTCATAGATGTTGAGAGCAGAAGAATGATTTCCAGAGACTGGGACAGGAGGCAGGGATGGGATGAGGTTGATCAGTGTCAAACTAAGTTATAGTTAGTTACAGGAACAGGAAATTCTGGTGTGCTTTTGCACAGGAGGGTGACTATGGATAAAATACTGCTTTTAGTTCAATGTTTTCACTGTAAAAGAATGGTGACTGTTGGAGAAAATAGGTATGTTTGATTTGACTTACACGTTACACAGTACATACATGTATCAAAACACATGGGACAGTATAAATATGTATAATTTTTATGTGTTATTACTTAAAAAATTTTTTTTAGTTGCAGATCGACAGAATACCTCTATTTATTTTTATGTGGTACTGAGAATCAAACCCAGTGCCTTACACATGCTAGGTGAACACTCTACCACTGAGCCACAACCCCAGCCCCTATGTATTAGTTTTTAAAAATAAAGAAAAAAGAATGCATCTTTAGAATTTCCTAAGCAAGCTATGCAGTGAGAAATAGTCTATTCACAATGGGCAGTCTTTCCCCTTTTTTCCTTCCCTTTGCCTCCAAGGCTCTCAGAATCATGAGTGCAGGGAAATGAAAGACTCATTGTGTTCTCAGAAGAACCCTGCACTTGTGGCCTAAAGGTGGGAACCCAAGATTCAGTTTAACCATTGAGGAGCCATGTGACCTTGACAAAGCACTCTTCTCTCAGACACTGCTTTTTTAATCCTAAAACTTGAAGATAAAATGTTCATTCTATGGATTAGAAAAATACACTCAAATAATTTGTAAGTCACCATACAAAGTGAGTTTTTATGATTATTTATCTAAATCACTCTAATAAAGTTCAACTCTCAAGGAAAAAAAAATAAAGAAAAAAAAAGAACCTGAAAAGCTCATTTTCTGCCTAGTGACTCACTGGTAATGTAGTGTTGATAACCTCTTTGTTTTCAGGAGGCAGCACCTATATACCTGATCCATTCCTTAGAATGAACTTTTTTTAGTCAAACTGCAACCCACAACCCAAGGAAGTCTATATTACCCAACCTTTTGCAACTCAACTTGTGTACTATTACGCAGCAAAATGTTCAATGCTTTCCCAAACCACCAAATACCAATTTACAAATTAAAAGAAAACAGAAACCTAAGAGCAATGTGGAAGTGGAGTGGGTGGCAGGATCATTTTTAGTGTACTGAAAGGGGATGCAGGTATGACTTATATTGACATAACATAGAAATAAGAAAAAGTCCAAGCATCCAAGCAATGAAGTGATTGGCAAGCCAAAGAAATACAGAGAAAGGAACTGGTCTCTTTATTTGGTCCAAGCAACGGCATGTTAAATAAGAGCTCTGTGAATGCAGCACACCTACTTACTTGTCAATGTCTAGGGAAGCCTGTGCAGTTGTCCTGCTGTCACTCTTGTTCTTGGCCTCTCTTTGTCTCCGAGTCAACACTTTCACACAAGAAAAGGAAAAAAAAATGTTAGCTAGCATAGACTCTAAGTATAAAAAATAAAATATAAAGGAAGAAGCAAAGTTTAATAACCTAGTCTGGGGGAAGAAGTGCAATATTTGGGAAGCCTCAATCTTTCTAGTACTGAGAATAACACCCATAACATGTACCAAAACCACCAGCCACAAGACATTCCCCTAACTATTTGCTAAACCCATGAGGACCTGAGATCTAGTTCACTCCAAGAAAGGTTTTTGTGTATTACACCACCTTGAAGCAATCAAGGGAAGGATCTACACTTTCCAAGCCACAATTCCCAACCACTCTTCAATGAGGTATACTATGAAATACAGTAATGACAGCTACAGCTGAGTACCTACTATAATCTCCAATCTTTACAAAATGTTTCATTTATAAACATGGAAACTGCTCCTTAGAACAGTTAATACAACCAGTCCTTTCCAGTGTACCTGGACCACATCCCACTTCCAATGAGTATAGATGGTTTTAGCTCAGATGATGTACAAATATTTTGTCTATAAAACCATAGACCCTTAAGGAACCTTGGAAATTATTTAATTGTTTTGCAGGGCTGGGGCTGTAACTCAGTGGCAGAGCACTTGCCTCGCATGTGTAAGGCACTGAGTTCGATCCTCAGCACCACATAAAAATAAACAAATAAAATAAAGGCATTCTGTTCATCTACAACTACAAAAATTTGAAAAAAAATTAATTAAAAAAAAGTGTTTTGCAGTTTAATTCTTTGCCACAACAAGAAAAACAATGATCAGTTCACTCAAACCCTGCCTTCCTTTCTTTTAACATGTGAAATCCCTATAACGAAGAATTTATAAAGGTTACTAGTTCATGAAATAACTTATATTGTGAATTATTTATCTCGTTCATGGGTCAAACTTCTTCTGTGGGTCCAGATGGTAAATATTTTAGGTTCAACAGGCCATGTGGTCTCTATCACAACTATTCAACTCTGCATTGTAGCAGGAAGCATGAACAAATGGGTGGAGCTGTGTCAATCAAATTTTATTTACTATAACTGGTATTTGGCTGGATTTGGCCCACAGCTGGCCATAGTTTGCCTACCCTTTGAGTCCAACTTACTACTCACTTTCTATAAACACCCCTCATAAGTAATCACATGGTCTAGTCGTGACTGTAAGGGAATGTACTTCTTCCTAGGGAAACTCATTCTACTGCTACATAGCAATCTGATGGAAACTACATTTACTGGGGAATATGAATAAATTTATTCACCTTTTCCATAAGTCAGCATTATAATGCAACCTAACAAGTCGTATTATAATCTTGGATTTACTTGCTTATCTTCCCCATTAAAATGTAGCCTCTTTTAAAGGAGAGCCTACATCCATTCACTAGGCCAATCCCTATTAAGACCTAGATTTCAGACTTTTTTTTTTTAATATTTATTTTTTAGTTTTCGGTGGACACAACATCTTTATTTTTATGTGGGGCTGAGGATCGAACCCAGCGCCCCACACATGCCAGGCAAGTGCGCTACCGCTTGAGCCACATCCCCAGCCCCGAGTCCAGACTCTTTTGAGTGCCTCCATTAGTGCTAATTTTTAGTATGACCCTCCAGATTGCAGCCCTTTTTATTTTGAGACAGGGTCTCACTGAGTTGCTGAGGCTGGCCTCGAACTTGCAATCCTTCTGCCTCAGCCTCCCCAGCCACTGGAATTACAGGTGTGAGCCACCACACCTGGCTGTCTTCATCCCTTTTTAAAGGTATAGAAACAAAGTGAGATGGTTGACTTTGTCAAACTTTCACAACTGGTAAACAATCAGTAAAACCAGACCTGACTCCTTCATCAAAGCTTTTAACTTCCTACTTATATTCTTCTAGACAGATTGCAATTTGTCAGTTTTTCACTACATGTATGACATTCTCAAACTGTCTCCAACACTCAACAGCCTGACCAATAAAAAGAAGAATAGAACCATGAGCTATTCTATATGGATTCATATTATACTAATATAGTCAAGACTCTTAACTGTTAGGCTTTACTGACAATCCTGGTATACTGAACTTAAAGGCAATTAAAATCCACCCCCTACCCTCCCAAATAATCTTCAAATTAAATGTTATCAACATAGTTCTCTTAATTCTATATCTAATGAAGTTGCTGAGTATTTTTATCCCCTTAAACACAGTACTGTATGTTTGTCCCTATTCTTTTCAACTGAATAGTCTGCTATGTTGAGATCATCTGCAGTTTTGACTGTCATTTGATGTCATATTCTCTTTTCCAGCTTTGTGTCATTTGCATATACAATAAGCATGATTTCTATATCTTTATCCATCACTAGGGAAAAAGAATACATCCAAGGACTGTGGCACGTTATCAGATAAGCCTGTCTTTTTCCCAATCCAACTTTCTTTTAAATGATAAATCAAGAAAATGTTTATTGCGAATCATCAATGTGCAAGTAATTTGGGAAGATACAGAAAATTTGAGGCAGAGTCCTTACTTTTAAGGAACTTGTAGCTTACTAAAGGAGACAGCACATGCACTCAAATAATTATAACACAGGTGTAAAGAGGTATGCATAGTAAAACAACATCACACACATAAGCAACTTCATGAAAGATTCATCAGATGCCTTGCTAAATCAGTTCTCAAAGGTTGACACCTCAGACAGGCATGGTGGCACATGACTATAGTCCCAGAGACTCAGGAGGCTGAGGCAGGAGAATCACAAGTTTGGAGCCAGCCTCAAGAAACCTAGTGGGCCTTAAGCAACTTAGTGAGACCCTGCTTTAAAAAAAAAAAAAGGCGGGGTTTGGCAGGGAAGCTTGGGGATGCAGCTAGCACCCCCTCCCCATAAAAAAGGTTGGCGCATCAACAATCAACAATTACTGAACATTTTTTTAAAAAAAATATTTATTTTTTAGGTGTAGATGGGACACAACACAATGCCTTTATTTTTATGTGGTGCTGAGAATTGAACCCGGGTCCCTCCCGTGCTAGGCGAGTGCTCTACCGCTGAGCCACAATCCCAGCCCACTGAACCTTTTTTTTCCTCCTACTCTTTCTATTTGTCCCCTCATCTTGACTACCATGTATTTTTCTAAGAACAAACAAAAAAAAGAAACTTGGAAATCTCTCCACAAATAGGCCTGGAAAAAGAATTAACTGCTTACAGCACTTTATATATACCTCTATTAACTGAGCACATTTTTGTTCTAATTCATTTATATTGTCCTTCTCTCAGGATGGGGTTGTGGCTCAGAGGTAGAGTGCTCATCTACCATGTGTGAGGCACCGGGTTCGATCCTCAGCACCACATAAAAATAAAATCAAGATATTATGTCCACCTATAACTAAAAAATAAATATTAAAAAAATAATGTCCTTCTCTCTTCTATACCATGCAGTTTCTGAATACAGAGACTCTGAGGACTTTTGTTGTGTTGTTAATAAATCTGATCAGTATCCTCAGCAGAGTCTAATACAGATTAGATGCTAATAAATATTTGCTCAATTACATTGTATCAACAGATTCTAGGGAAGAAAGAGCTCACTTTTACAAGGATCTATTCTGTGCTAGGGATTTCATAAACATAACTTTTAATCTTTACAACAATAATATATAATGATATATGCAAGGCATATATTATATATGATATATGCCTTGCATATATCATTATCTCTTTTATAGATAATGAAATAACAAATAATCTGATCAGGGTCAGAAAACTAGAAACAAAACAAAAAATGGCACAAGGAATGCAAAACAATTCTAATTAGTAGGAAGCATATATTCTTCTACAAGACGAGGCTGCATCTCCTGGGAAAGAAGAGGATAAAAGATAAGAGGAGAAAAAGTGATAAATAGTAGAAAAGAATTTGAGGGAAGACACTTGGCAGATGGCTGGGAACTATATGGCAATTCTATTATTCAATATTAGGATCAGAGTAGACTTGACCAGACCTTACAGGTACAGTTCTCCTTTGGGAACTCTGGCCCCTTCAAAGGAGCCTCTTGAAGGGAGATGACAGAGCCAATATTTTAAAGGGGTATGAACACAACCACAGGACAAGTTAGAAGAGGGTGGGTATCACCGAAAGCTGAGAGAGCTGCCTATAAATAAATACATAGCCATTAACAGCTGTTTCTATTACTGGACAGGAAATGCCCTAAGGAATTGCATTTAGGACTGTAGCTTGGCACGGTTAAGATGCAAAGAAGCAGGGGCTGGGGTTGTGGCTCAGTGGTAGAGCACTTGCCTAGCATGTGTGAGGCACTGGGTTCAATTCTCAGCACCACATACAAATATATGAATAAAATAAAAGTCCATCAATGCCTAAAAAAAAAAAAATTTTAAAAAAAAGATGCAAAGAAGCAGTACTGTCTACTGGCTTTGGAGTTCAAAAGGTGTCCAAATTGGGCCTCTACTAGTTGTGGGGTCTTAGGCAAGTTCCATAACCTCTTCATGTCAAGTTTCCTTGCTTTGAAAAATGAAATTTTAATAGCATAAACTCTCATGTGTTTTGTAAGGATCATACCAAATACTCCAAGTTGTAAGAGTATCTGGACCACAGAAACCCCTAAGCAAACATTGCTTGTTATTATCTGTTTATAGAATTTTCCGTATTCTTCAAGATTTATATTTTAGCCTTACCCAGAAACTTAAGCCAATGCTTAAAACCAACATCCACCAGCTGTCTAGCATTTAAGTCTTAGTCTTAAGCGGTTTTCATACTAATTTATACAAACAAAATAGACAAATACACAGCTCAAGCATTATGGAATGATTATCAATACTATGTAAACATCAGCACATTTGTTCCCAAAATTCAAAGAAGATAAGCCATCAAAAATAAAAACATATGGCCTAGTACTATAAATAGTGAAGGAAATGGCTCCTATGAGGAGAATAGAAATTGTATATACAGAGAGAAAGAAATATCTATCTATCTGGCAGAATGACAGTGATTAAAGTCTCCTCAGTTTTTCTCCCTTAACCTCAAAACCACGGGAAGCCATAAAGCTGTGTATATTCTTGCTAAGCCCACCCTTCCTAGGGAAGAAAAGAAGTTCCCGGGATCAGACAAAGGGAAGAGAGGTGGGGACTGGATTAAGAAAGAGAGTAGAATGAATCAGATATAACTTTCCTATGTTCATATATAAATACACAACCAGTGAAACTCCATATCATGTACAACCATAAGAATGAGACCTAACTTATTTCCATGTATGTATAATATGTCAAAATATACTCTACTTCATATATATTTAAAAAGAAACGGGCTGGGGATGTGGCTCAAGCGGTAGCTCGCTCACCTGGCATGCGTGCGGCCCGGGTTCGATCCTCAGCACCACATACCAACAAAGATGTTGTGTCCGCTGAGAACTAAAAATTAAATATTAAAAAAAAAAGAAAAAGAAAAAAAAACAAAAGACCACCTTCCTCTGCCTAGCACAGAGGCTGTAGGACAGAAGGGGCACCATGGTGCTTTCCTCAAGGCTACCTGCCTCTCTACAACACAGGCGCTAAGAGACTAGTCCCAATAGGAAAGAATTAATTATCAACCACTTTGAGACTAGTGGCTACTTAAGTTTAAATATTAATTAGAATTAAGTATAATTTAGAATTGAACTCCTTAGTCCCATGAGCTACATTTCAAATGCTCAATAGCCACATGTGGCTACCATATTTGACACCTCAAGATATAGAGAATTTCTAGCACTGCAGAAAGTCCTAGTAGATAGTGCTTCTCCTTTAAGAGATATCCAGCACTAATTTGGTCTGCTTTAAATCTGTTTACCTAGGGCACTATAAGAAATCTAAGGGCTGGGGTTGTAGCTCAGTGGTGGAGCACATGTCTAGCATATGTGAGGTACTGGGTTTGATCCTCAGCAGTACATAAAAATAAATAAAATAAAATAAAGGTATTGTGTCCATCTATAACTAAAAATAATAAAAATCAATTCAAAGAAATCCAAGCTTTCTGTGGCATGCCTTCATCATCTGAATTCTCAGGCCTTGAATGGTTTCAGATGTTATCTGAAAGAATAGTTTAATTCTTCCTTTCAAATCTGATTGACTTTAGCCAGTTACAGTGGCGAACACCTGTGATCTCAGTGGCTCAGGAGATTGAGGCAGGAGGATCAAGAGTTCAAAGCCAGCCTCAGCAAAAGCAAGGAGCTAAGTAACTCAGTGAGATCCTGTCTCTAAATAAAATACAAAAAAGGGCTGGGGATGTGGCTCATTGGTTGAGTGTCCCTGAGTTCAATCCCCAGTATCCCCTGCTCCTCCCCCAAAATCTGAGTGACTTACATTTCATTTCTTTCCTAATTGTCCTGGCTAGAATCTCCAGTGCCATGAAGAACACAAGTGGCAAGAGAGGACATTTTTGTCTTGTTCCTGATCTTAGGGAAAGCTTTTAGTCTTTCACAATTAAGTATGGTGTTAGCTGTGGGTTTTTCATAGATGCCCTCTATAAAGTTAAGAAGTTCTTGTCTGTTTCTAGTTTGTTGAGTAGTTTTTATCATGAAAATGTGTTGAATTTTGCCAAATACCTTTTCTGCATCTATTTAGATGATGACATGTTTGTCCTTTGTCCTACCTTAACTAATATTAAACCAATCCCTATGACATTTTTTTGATGACAAAAAGGACTTGTGAGAATTTTCACATCATTCTACCACCAAAACTATTAACTTGACCATGCAGGTGGGTCTACCCAGGCCCAGGGTAGGCAGGTCCATCCTGCCACCAGCAGACCCCTGTCGGAGTGCAGGCCCAGCCCAGATCTGCCTACACTGACCTGTGCTGGACCCAAGCCCAGGGAAGGTCTGAGTGCCCCCCTCACACACACAAGCCCAGGCCTAACCCACTTCCATCTTGGGACACTGCAGATATCGCTATAGCCTTCCCCATGCAGTAGCCTCTACCTTTCAACAACAGACAGGGCCTAGAAGCAGCTGTATTTTGGAGCAGGCATCCCAAAGACAGTTTTAAGCACCCTTTCAGTCCCATCTCTGAAAGGCATTTCATCCACTGCTATCTCGAGATACCTCCACTATTGCTGCCACCCCCTTTAATTGTAGTAGCATACCACGAGGGATACCTGCAGGGTCTGGAAGCCCAACATCAAGGTGAGGTACAGATAATCTGCATGGATGCTACAAGATTATAGGGTAGAAACTATAATATCTCAGATCCACGCTGCAAGAAAGGGAGACACATAGATAACATGAAAAAACAAAGGAAAAAGTGCCCCAAACAAACTAGGATACTACAATAACAAAACCCATGGACAGCAAAGTTGATGAAATGTCAGAGAAGGAGTTCAGAATGTTCATAATTAAAATGATCTGTGAATTAAAGAATGACTTAAATGAGCAAATACAGGCAAAAATTGATCACTCCAACAAAGAGATAAGAGAGCCTATAGGTAGCAACAGATTACTTCAAGAAAGAGATAGACTGAAAAAAAAATAATCAGAAATCCTTGAAATGAAGGAAACAATAAATCAAAAAACCCAATAGAAAGTATCACCAACAGACGAGATCACTTGGAAGACAGAACATCAGATAATTTAGACAAAATATACAATCTGGAAAATAAAGTGGACCACACAGTAAAGATAGTAAGAAACCATGAACAGAACATCCAAGAATTATGAGACAGCATCAAAAGACCAAATCTAAGAGTTACTGGGATAGAGGAAGTCACAGAGTTTCAAACCAAAGGAATGCACAATCTCTTCAATGAGATATCAGAAAACTTCCCAAGCATGAAGAATGAATTGGAAAATCAAATACAAGAGGCTTACAAGACACCAAATGTACAAAATTACAACAGATCTACACCAACACACATTATAATGAAAATGCCTAGCATACAGAATAAGGATAGAATCTTAAAGGTTGCAAGACAGAGGAATCAGACCACATATAGGAAGAGACCAAATTCAATTGTCTCAGCAGATTTTTCAACTCAGACCCTCAAAGCCAGGAAATCATGGAACAATATATATCAAGCTCTGAAAAGAAAATGGATGCCAACCAAGAATCTTATATCCAGCAAAATTAAGCTTTAGATTTGTTGATGAAATAAAAACCTCCAATGATAAACAAAAGTTAAAAGAATTTAAAACTAGAAAGCTCACACTACAAAACATCCTCAGCATGAAGAGGAAATAAAAAACAATGATGAAAATCAGCACAGGGAGGTATTACACTAAGGGAAAAACTAATCAAAGGAGAAATCCAAGTCAAGTTAAATACACACACAAAAAAGAGCAAAAGTGGCTGGGAATACAAATCATGTCTCAATAATAACTCTGAATGTTAATGGCCTAAACTCACCAATCTAAAGACAACAGACTAGGGCTGGGGTTGTGGCTCAGCAGTAGAGCACTCGCCTAGCACAGGCGAGACCTGGGTTCGATCCTCAGCACCACATAAAAATAAAGGCCTTGTGTTGTATCCATCTACACCTAAAAAATAAATATTAAAAAAAGACATAGACTAGCAGATTGGATTAAAAAAAAAAAAAGACCCAACAATATACTGCCTCTAAGAGACTCATCTCATAGGAAAAGACATCCACAGACTGAAGGTGAAAGGTTAGAAAAAATTATACCACTCACATCAACTACAGAAGCAAGCAGGGGTTTCCATCCTCATATCAAATAAAATAGACTTCAAGCTAAAGGGATACATACTGCTTAAGGGACCCATACACCAACAAGATATAACAATTATAAATATATATGCCCCCAACACAGAGCATCTACGTTCATCAAACAAACTCTTCTCCAGTTCAAGAGTCAAATAGACCACAACACAATAATTCTGGGTGACTTTAACACACTTCTTTCACCACTGGACAGATCTTCCAAACAAAATCTGAACAAAGAAACTATAGAATTCAATCAATAACTTACTTAACTGACATATATAGAATATTTCTTTTTTTCCCAGAGCTTTCTGTTCTTTCTTTCTTTCTTTTACAAAATTGACAGCTTTATTTCACATATATTTTTAATTATTACATACAGAGATATGAAAAAATGTGCCCTATATGTGTAATAAGGATTGTAATGCATTCCACTGTTGCCGTGTATTTTTTAAAAATAAATAAAATTTTAGAAAAAGTTAGATTTCTAGTCTCATATATAGAATATTTCGTCCTTTAATGAGCATATACACATTCTCCTCAGCAGCACATAGATCCTTCTCTAAAACAGACCATATATTATGCCACCAAGCAACTCTTAGCAAATACAAAAAAGTAGAGATACTACCCTGCAATCTATCAAATCATAATGGAATGAAACTAGAAAACAATGATAAAAGTAAAAGCTACTCCAACACCTGGAGACTAAATAATATGCTACTGAATGAACAATGGGTTGCAAAAGACATCAAGGAGGAGAATAAAAAATCCTTAGAGGTAAATGAAAACAGATACAACGTATCCAAATCTCTGGGACACTATGAAGGCAATACTAAGAGGAAAGTTTATTGCATGGAGTTCATTCTTTAAAAGAAGAAAAAGTCAAAAAATAAATGCCCTAACATTACATCTAAAAGCCCTCGAAAAAGAAGTACAAACCAACACCAAAATCAGTAGAAGATAGGAAATAATTAAAGTCAGAGCTGAAATCAATGAAATTAAAAGAAACAAAAAAATTGACAAAACAAAAAGTTGATTCTTTGAAAAAATAAATAAAATTGACAAACCCTTAGCCATTCTAACAGAGAGAAGGAGAGAGAAAACTCAAATTACTAACATACATGATAGAAAAAGAAATATCACAATAGACACTACAGAAATACAGAAGATAATTATAAATTATGTTTAAAACTTGTACTCCGATAAAATAGAAAATATCGAAGGCATCAAAAAATTTCTAGAGTCATATGATTTACCTAAATTGAATGAGGATGATATATACAATTTAAACAGATAAATTTCAAGCGATGAAACAGAAGATGCCATCAGAAGACTATCAAGAAAAGCCCATGATAGGATGGATACACAACTGAGTTCTATAAGACCTTTAACGAAGAACTAATACCAATACTCCTCAAGTTATTTTGTGAAGTAGAAAAAGAGTAAGCACTTCCAAACTCATGTTCTATGAGGCCAGTATCACCCTGATTGCAAAACCAGGCAAAGAAACATCAAAGAAAGAAAACTTCAGACCAATATCTCTAATGAACATAGATGCAAAAATTCTCAATAAAATTCTGGCAAATCGAATACAGAAACATATCAAAAAGATAGTGCCCCAAGATCAAGTGAGGTTCACCCCAGGGATGCAAGGTTGGTTCAACATATGGAAATCAATAAATGTAATTCATCACATCAATAGACTTAAAGAATCATGATCGTCTCAATAGATGCAGAAAAAGCACTGGACAAAATACAGCACCCCTTCATGTTCAAAACACTAGAAAAACTAGGGAACAGGAACATAACTCAACATTGTAAAAGCTGTCTATGCTAAAACCCAGGCCAACATCATTCTAAATGGAGACAGTGACAAATCAGTTACAAATCCTCTGAAAGGGAAATGAAGAAAACTACCCCATTTATAATAGCCTCAAAAACAAAAACCTGGGAATCAACAGTGAAAGAGGTAAAAGACCTCTACAACAAAAACTACGAAACGCTAAAGAAAGAAATTAAAGAAGACCTTAGAAGATGGAAAGATCTACCTTGTTCTTGGATAGGTAGAATAAATATTGTCAAAATTATTATACTACTGAAAGCATTATATAGATTTAATGCAATTCCAATTAAAATCCCAATGACATTCCTCATAGAAATAGAAAAAGAAGTCATGAAATTGATCTAGAAAAATAAGAGATCCAGAATAGCTAAAGCAATCCTTAGCAAGAAGGGTGAAGTAGGTGGCATCTGTATACCAGACTGTAAACTATACTACAGAGCAACAGTAACAAAAACAGCATTGTATTAGCACCAAAATAGACTTGTAGACTAATGGTACAGAATAGAGGACACAGAGACAAACCCACATAACTACAGTTATCTTTTTTTTTTTTTTGTAGTTGTAAATGGATAGAATGCCTTTATTTTATTTGTTTATTTTTACATGGTGCTGAGGATTGAGCCCAGTGCCTCACACTTGCTAGGCAAGCGCTCTGCCGCTGAGCAACAGCCCCAGCCCTACAGTTATCTTTTATTAGACAAAGGCGCCAAGAACATACATTGGAGAAAAGACAGCCTCTTCAACAAATGGTGCTGGGAAAACTGGAAATCCATATGCAACAAAATAAAATTAAACTCCTCTCTCTCACCATGCACAAAACTCAAAAGTGGATCAAGGACCTAGAAATTAAACCAGAGACACTGTGCCTAACAGAAGAAAAAGTAGGACCAAATCTCCATCATGTTGGATTAGGACCCAACTTCCTTAATAAGACTCCTATAGTGCAAGAACTAAAATCAAGAATCAATAAATAGGATGGATTCAAATGAAAGTTTCTTCTCAGCAAAAGAAGCAATCAGTGAGGTGAAAAGAGAACCTACATTTTGGAAGCAAATTTTTACCACATGCACATCAGATAAAGCACTAATCTCTAGAATATATAAAGAACTCAAAGTTTTAACACCAAAAACACAAATAACCCAATCAATAAATGGGCCAAGGAACTGAACAGACACTTCTCAGAAGATGATATACAATCAACAAATATATGAAAAAATGTCAACATCTCTAGCAATTAGAGAAATGCAAATCAAAACTACTTCAAGATTTGAGCTGGGATTGTGGCTCAGCAGTATCGAGCGCTTGCCTAGCACATGTGAGGCCCTGGGTTCAATCCTCAGCACCACATAACAATAAATAAATAAAATGAAAGTATTGTATCCAACTACAACTAAAAATATTTTAAAATACTTTTTAGATGTTATGGACCTTTATTTTATTCATTTATTTGTATGTGGTGTTGAGAATCGAACCCAGGGCCTCACACATGCTAGGCAAGTGCTCTTACCATTGAGCCACAACCCCAGCCCCCTAAAAAATATTTTTAAAAAAAACTGCTCTAAGATTTCATCTCACTCCAGTCAGAATGGCAGCTATTAGGAATACAAACAACAATAAGTGTTGGCAAAGATGTGGGTGGAAAGGCACACTCATACATTGCTGGTGGGACTGTGAATTGGTACAGCCAATATGGAAAGCAGTATGGAGATCCTTAGAAACCTGGGAATGGAACCACCATTTGACCCAGCTATCCCACTCCTCGGTCTACCCAAAGGGCTTAAAAGCAGCATACTACAGGGACACAGCCACATCAATGTTTTTAGCAGCACAATTCACAATAGCTAAACTGTAGAATCAACCTAGATGCCCTTCAGTTGATGAATGGATAACAAAAAATGTGATATATATACACAATTGAATACTATTCAGCATTAAAAGAGAATAAAATCATGGTATTTGCAGGTAAATTGATAGAACTGGAGAATATAATGCCACATGAAGTTAGCCAATCCCAAGAAACCAAATGCTGAATGTTTTCTCTGATATAAGAATGCTGAATGGGTGGATTAGAAAAATGCTAGAAAAAGCAAAGGGGAAGGAGGGGAGGGGAGGGGGAATAGGGGTAGGAAAGACAGTAGAATGAGATGGGCATCATTACCCTAAGTACATGTATGAAGTACACAAATGGTGTGAATATACTTTGTATACAACCAGACATGAAAATTGTGCTCTATATGTGTAATATGAACTATAATGCATTCTGTGTCATACATAACAAATTAGAGTAAAAAACTATTAACCTACCTGCATCTATACCCATATACTTTGCCTATGTGCATATCTACCACAGTACCTCTCATACAACCTACTAATTACTACTTTACCTATTTATGTCCCCCAGCATCCTCTCTCTTTAATTACTTCAGTATTCAGTTCTTGGCATTAAATTGGCACTTTATATAAATGTATACTTAATGAATCAATCTAACAAGGTAGTGTTTTATTCAGAATTTTGGTGTAGTATTTTTTCTTATTAAGAGCAACAGAATATTTTTATAACTTAGCTGAAAATACCTCCAGAGTCCAATTCAAAGCATAACCTAAGTGTGCCTCATTCCAATCAATAAATGAATTCTTATTCTCTCAGGTACCAGACTCAATAATCTTATTCTACTAGAGATAGCTTCTAAGTTAAAAAAAAAAAACTTTCTATATGATTACATTGATACTTCCTAAACCTAAATTCTTACAACAACCCTTAAAAAGTAGGCATCACAATGTCCATTTTATAGATGTGCAAATAAAGGCTCAGAGGCCTCAAGCCTGTAAATAAATGCCCTGGAATATTATTTGAAGTCTGTTAAGACTGCCAAACATCATTCTTTCCTGCAGAAAAGCCACATATGGCCTCTTATACCTAACACAAGTTGTAGCTAGCAATTTCCTTTCAAATTTAGAGATGTGTTTGCTTTTTTTAAAAAAAAAAAAAAACAAATTTTTTTTTTAATTTCTTACATTCATGACAATAGTGGAATGCATTACAATCATAATTATCTATTCACAACACCATTTTTCATAACTCTGTAAAGTATGTTCACTCCAAATTATGCCATTATACATGAGCTCTCTCATTACAATTCTTAATATACCTTTATACCACAATTTATCATATCTCTAATTGTATATAAGGTATGTTGACACTTGATTGTTGAGTTCTTGACCTTAAGGTACAGTAATGCTATATTTAGCCCCTGCAACTGAAGAGTTAGCACAGTTTGCTAAACATCTTTCTGCATAAAGAATAAAGTATCCATAAAAAAATATTCTTAGTGATGCTTTCATATCAAAGAAAAACAGAAGAGTCCATACCAAGAAAAATCCTTGAAGCACAACACCCTATTAAGGTTACAAAAGTAAAAGTCTACAGTCATATATGTATCATATTTATATGTATAAATATTTATAAATGTTATATTTATAGCTCAATATTTTTCTTTAAGAGCTGGAAGTTTACTTAGGGTATTTGACAATATATATCTAAATTTTTTAAATGATTCATATCTTCTGACCCATGAATTATTGTTAGGAATCTACTATGAGGCAATCACCCAAATTTAGATGAGACTAAAGACAAAGATGTTTTGTCAAAGCATTATTTATAACAATGAAAAACTTAAACAACCTAATGTTCAAAAGCAGAATTAAATAATTGTAAAAATACAAAATATATATTGAAAAAGAATATATCAAAATATTAATTTTGGGGAAGAGAGGCTGGGTTTTAGTGTGATTATTTTTACCTTCATTTTTCCAATTATATTGCCATATTTTTCAATGAACATGTACCACTTTAATATTTTAATTATTTTTTAACTTAAAGCATTCTTTTTTTAAAAAAATTTGTAGTTGTAGATGAACAGCATGCCTTTATTTGTTTAGTTTTTTATGTGGTTCTAAGGATCAAACCCAGTGCTTCACACATGCTAGGCAAGTGCTCTGCCACTGAGCTACAGCCCCAGCCCTAATTTAAAGCATTCTTAAATTTAAAAAGAAAAAATATTTTCACATAATTGCAGAATCCCAATTAAATAATAAATTTCAGCAATGAGCAAAGCTGGTATGGAGCTTTCTAGTGGATGGATTTGGCTGACCTCATTGATCAATCTTAAAATCATATAAAGAAAGGTAACTAGACAGGTCATGCCTCTCAATCTAATACTATATGAAGAGGTAACAAACAAAAAAAATACACCTATGAAGCTCTCTTGTCAAAAAGAACAAAATTAAAATGAATCTAATCAAGCCTCAAATTTAATTGGTAGTTTCCAAAAAACAGTGTCTAAAACAGACAAACACGTTAAAGGTAGAACAGGGATACAACCAACAAAATATAGGAAAATATTTCTAAAGAGCAAAAAGGCAGTACCTTTAACAAATAAAGCATAAAGGACAAGGTGGGGGTGGTAATAAGTGAGGAAAGATACTAATGAGAGACATCAACCAAATGTAATATGTGAACCTTGTTTGCATCCTGATTTGAACCAACCATTAAAAGAAATTATGAGCTTATTAGGGAAGGGAGGATCCTGACTGGTGTGACAATGGTACTAGTATTATAATGACAAAATACAACCCTGGTTGTATTTTTTAAATAATCCTTAGCTTTTTAAAAGGCATACTGAAATGTTTATAGAGGAAATGATGTGCTTGAAAACAGCTTCAAAATAATATAGTTGGGTTAGGGGTGAGAGATGAGAGTGTACATGAAAAGAGATTGCACATATGATGCTAACTGTTGAAGTTGGAGATGGCTCATAGGGATTCATTACACTGTTAAAAAGATCAGTTCAAAATACTATCTATTAATTGTTAAAATCTAACTATGAAAAACAAAAAGTAAGAAAGGGATTCACATATTATGGGATGATTTGAAAGTTAAGTCAGACTGACTCTATTCTGCTCAGACATCTCACCCTGTAGAAAATTGCTGCCCCCCTTATCTCATAAGACCACTCGCAGAGAAGCTGACACCCTCACTCACTTGCACCCTTACTACAATGTCTTTAAGTATATACTTATATAAGCTGTTTTGAGTATATACAAGAAGTGTGAATTCTTAGAATGTTCTGTTACTTGGTACTTTCCACTTTTTTATGACTTATAATTGTACTTGCCTTACCTATACCCTCCTTTGTTTTTTGGTTGTTTTTGTTGTTCTTAAAGTTTGATTCTTCACCTGCACCCTTTGTCTTGGGCTGCAGAACTGTCTGCTTTCTGCTCCCTTGGCCCTGGCCAGAATAAATCTTTTGTCTTTTCTTCAAAAAGACCCAGAGTTTTATTTGGATTTTGGAATAGCACCTTAACACACACACTGAACTGTAATAGTTACTTGTATAAGGTTAGATCATGAGTGAATTTTTTTTTTTTAAAGAGAGAGTGATAGAGGGAGAGAGGGAGAGGGAGAGAGAGGGAGAGAGAGGGAGAGAGAGAGAGAGAATTTTTTTTTAATATTTATTTTTTAGTTATTGGCGGACACAACATCGTTGTTTGTATGTGGTGCTGAGGATCGAACCCGGGCCGCATGCACTCCAGACGAGCGCGCTACCGCTTGAGCCACATCCCCAGCCCCATGAGTGAATTTTTATTCCAACTAAATTTTCCCTAAAACATGCCATAATAAATATTTACTATTTTTAAAAAGAAAAAATTAGGCAGGCATGGTGGCACATGCCTATAATCTCAGCAACTCAGGAGGCTGGGGCAGGAGGATCTCAAGTTCAAAGCCAGTCTCAGCAATGGCTAGGCACTAGGCAACTCAGTGAGACTCTGCCTCTAAATAAAATACAAAAAAAGGGCTGGGGATGTGGCTCAGTGGTTGAGTAACTCTGAGTTCAATCCCCAGTACCCCGCCCCCCCCAAAAGAATTGTATTAAATTAAAAAAATGAATTCATGACCCCATACTACATTAAAAAGAAATACTAAGCTAGGAAGAAGAGAAAGTTCGTCAGAAGAATATCAGCTAATCAATGCAGAAGAAATGGCAGAACCACAAAAATTATCACTTTCCACCATGATAATAATTTAAGAATCACCAATGGATATTAAAACCATGTTTTAGAATAGAATGTTCATAAAGCCTCAAAATATTAACCCAGAGATTTCAAAAAGAAAAAATACTTTCACGAAGAAAATCCAGTGAAGGCCACTGTAACGAGGGAATTAAATTTAACGACCCCATTAATGCAAACTGATAGTATCCTGAAAATACAAAAGACTATTTTCCTTCTGATTTCTTTAAAATACACAGGACTTTTACTTTTTGAATTTTTATAGTTGTAGATGAACACAATATCGTTATTTTATTTATTTTTTTTTATGTGGTGTTGAGGATGGAATCCAGTGTCTCATGCATTCGAGGCAAGCGCTCAACCACTGAGCTACTAGCAACGACATAGGACTTTTTTTTTTTAAGTTATAGATGGACACAATATCTTTATTTTATATTTATGTTGTGCTGAGGATCGAACTCAGTGCCACATGTATGCAGGCGAGTACTCTACCTGTGAGCCACAACCCCAGTTGCCTACATAGGACTTTTAAAGCAAAAACTATAACATTGTTTCCTGGGATTTTTAAATACTACACTTTAAAGAATTGGCTCTAAAATTTACATGAAAATACAAAAGACTAGTATATCCACTGCAATTCTGAAAAAGAACAGAGAGCTTATGCTATCTGGTTTCTTACCAAGAAGCTACTGTAATCAAGATAACAGAAGTATGGCAGAAGGATAAACCAATAGATAGATTAGATATGATAAAAAAAACCTGGAAATGAACTCCTTGATTTTCAACAAATGAGAAAGGGATTCCAATGACAGAGGGAAATCTTTTCAATGAACTGAATTGGAATAACCAAGATATCCATATAGAAGAAATAAACCTCAACCCCCTACCTTAAACCACACTCAAAAATCAATTCAAAATGCATCATAAACCTAAAAACAGGGCTGGGACTGTAGCTCAGTGGTAGAGCACTTGCCTAGCATGTGTGAGGCACTGGGTTCAGTCCCCAGCACCACATAAAAAAATAAAGATATTGTGTCCATCTACAACTAAAAAATAAATATTAAAAAAACACCTAACAAAACAAAACCAAAAGAGAACAAAATCAGTATATTAAACCATCTTAGAACTTCTGCTCATGAAGACAGGATTAGAAAAATTAATAGGCAAGACACAGACAAGAAGAAAATATCTATACAATATATATTTGACAATAACTGTTGCTCAGGACATATAAAGAAATCCTATCTCTGGGCTGGGGTTGTGGCTCAACAGTAGAGTGTTTCCTAGCACATGCGAGGCCCTGGGTTCGATCCTCAGCACCACATAAAAATAAATAAATAAATAAAATAAAGGTATTACTAAAAAATAAATATTAAAAAAACCCTCATGTCTCAATAATAAAAGTCAATACAATTTAAAGAGATAAAACATTTGAACAAATACTTCATAAAAGATATAAATAAGTCAATAATCATGAAAAGAGTGTTCAATATCATTGGTGATTAAGGGAATGCAAATTAATACCACTCAATGTAGGGGCGTCGAAATTGAGAGAATACCAAATGTTGGCAAAGATATCAAATAACTAGAATGCTCATATACTGATTGTGAGAATAGTTAAACTGTTTCTTCTTGATCCCAACCTTCGGCCTCTATCCCACCCTCAAAAGGTAGCCTTTATTCACAAAATGTTTATCCTTTGTTTTTATACAAATGCAATTTGTGTAATTCGTTCCTGCCTCCAGTACTGGAGATGGAACCACTAAGCTACAGCTCCACCCTTTTTATTTTTTATTTTGAGATAGGGACTTCTTCCTTAAATTGCCCTGGTTGGCCTAACCTTGGAATACTCTTGCTTCAGACTCTGAAGTAGTGGGTTTACAGGCATGCACCACAGCAAACAGCAAATTTTTAAACAATATATTGACTATCATATTGCATTTAATATTCTGAAACTTGCTTTTTTTAAAAAAATCTGAACATTCCTGGATCTTTCTACTTTTTAGGTATGTGACCTCAGGAAAATTATTTCCCTGTCAAGTATCCATTTCTTTGTCTAAAAAGCTGAAATATCTGTTTCAAAAGACTGTGGGGAAGATTAAAACAGTTCCTGGTATACAGTAGGTGCTCCTAAGTGATAGCTATTGCTGGTCAATTACCAAATTAAATCCTTTTACTTAATGGAAAAAATAATATCAAGCATTTCCTTTTTATCAGACCCTCAGAAAACTCCTCAGTAACAAATCAGTCTGCATGCTCAACCTTCACAGCTACCACCAAAAGTTCATTGAATCTTTGTGTCCCACCTCTACACCTGCAAGGGAGAGCAATGAACAATAATGAAGAATGCTAGCTTTGGAGTCAGGCAACCTGGGCTTGGCCCCTGGCTCTGCTGATACCAGCCTAAACCTGGTGCCACTTTCATCAATAATAAAATGGAGATAATAATACATATACTCTGAGGTAATGAGAATATGTATTATTATGTGGCTCTCAGATAATTCTATAAAGATCACTGAACTAGTATTAATTCCTTGAACTTTTCTCTTTCTTAAAATGCTCTTAGATGCCTGAATTAAAAAGTGTGACTAGATTCTGAAGTGAGAGAATTTCTCTAAAATGGTTTTCAGCTGTTAATATTCTTTTAACACGTAATGCTTTGGGTATTAACTCGGGTGTTAAAAAGAGCTATTTTATTTTTCAAGGAAGGAATAAGCATATCCGGCAGAGAAACTGCTAAAAGAAATCCTGAGGCCTGGCTCTTCAACATCAAGGCACAATGAACAGGGATAACTGAAACAAAGGAGGCCAATGTTAAAAGGAAGAAGATGGGAAGAGCAAAGACACCAAGAACTTGAGCAAACATGGCAGTCAGGCTACCATTTCACATGCCACATCAAATTTTATTAATGCACCAGTGGAGCTAACAAGAGGAAATATTCCACAGAAAGTTGTTAGAAGACAACTGAGACCATGATGAGGAGTGGGGACTCACTTCTGCATTATTAATTCAAGAAAAGAGCATTACATGCAATGTAATGTAGTCTGGATTGGAGGTACTAGTCTAAGAGGTCATTCTGTATCTAAGAGTTATGATGTATTTCTATGTCCAATAGCATGGTTATGTGAATAAGAGGATGGCCTCTCCAGAAATCACCAAATAGGTCTGGGGTAAAACCTGCTAAAGAGGAATATACTTTATGGTGGAAATAATTGAGTTCCCAGATTTTGTTCTAAATGCCTTTCCATTTTGTTATATAAGTTGCTCCTGTCATTGTGGTTTTCTCTGTCAAAAAATATTTCCCCAATGAAGACAAAAAATTAAGTATGTTTAGACAATTTGTTGAATTTAAAAACAACCTTGTAAATCTAATAAATTTCTAACAGCATGAGATGTCAGATAAATACTTATAATACTAGGGGTGGGGATAAATGTAAAAACAGTATGTGAGTGCATGTACACGTGTGCGCACACACATGCACACACACATGCACACACACACAGACAAGTTGAATATCTCTTTTCCAAAATGCTTGGGATCAAAAGTTTTTCAGATTCCAGATTTTTTCAGTCTTTGAAATATATCCATACACATAATGAGGTGTCTTGAGGGAAGGACTCAAGTGTAAACATGAAATTCATTTAAGTTTCATATACACCTTATACACATAGCCTGAAGTCATTTTTTTTAATATTTATTTTTTAGGTGTAGATGGACACAAAACAATGCCTTTATTTTTTTTAGGTGGTGCTGAGGATCAAATCCGGGCGAGCGTTCTATCACTGAGCCATAACGCCAGCCCCCTGAAGTCATTTTATATAATATTTTTAGTGGGCCTGCAATTGGGTTGTGATCAGTCAGTGGACACATGACACCAGGTGTGGAATTTTCCATTTTCCACTTGTACCATCATGCTGGTGCTCAAAATGGTGCATTTAAGATTTTGGTGCTTTAAAATAGGAATACCCAGGGTTGGGATATGGCTCAGTTGGTACAGTGCTTGCCTAGCATGCACAAGACCCTGGGTTCAATCCCCAGCACCTCTTAAAAAAAAAAAAAAAGGAATATTCAATCAGTATGTGTGTAATAGAATTCCAATATTAGGGAGGAAAGTGCTTGCTCCATCAACCCTCTCACATCACTCCACAAAGGAAATACTTCAAAATAAATACGATGGCCTCATGGCCTCACTAGTAGACTTTATTTCTTTTACTTTTTATATTCTGGGGTGGGGGGAAGTATGTTTTTAAATTCCCAGTAGCTTTGGAAATGAGGTGGAAGTATGTCACAATTCCTTTAAATATATCATTGTGGACTCCTAGTTCCTATTGATGCCTGGACCAGACCACTTCCTCTTCCTCTCACTTCTTTAGCTTTCTCCTCCCATCATAAATAGCAACAAATTTTTTATTCCTTCTACTTGCTGCCCACCCCATCCCCCTTTAATTCTACATAATTCCAATACTCTTTTCTCTGTTTCAGTGCCCATTCTATTCACAGAGATTAGATCTTTCTACAGGATCAGCACTGCTTCTGCTTCAAGAAAAAAAAACTTTGACAGTCTTCACACAAGAAGGGAACTGCTGTCCCAGGCTGCATCAATCTGGTAACTTGGTGAGAACTGATGAGTGAGTGGAAAAAACCTGAAAACCACCTTTGTGGCAAATACTCAGATCCCAATAGATGCAAGGGCAAACTTCAGAGAACACTGCTATTTTAGATGTTTACTTTTAATAAAAAATAATAATAAAGCTAAGTGTGATGGCACATGTCTGTAATTTCAGTGACCCAGAAGGCTAAGGCAAGTTTGAGACCAATCTCGGCAACTTAGTGAGACCCTTAGCAACTTAGCAAGACCTTGTTTCAAAATTTTAAAAAGAAAAATAAAGGGGGGTGGGAATGTAACTCAGTGGTAAAGCATCCCAGTGCCACAAAAATAAATGGATGGATGATGGATGGATGGCTAGATAGTCAGGCAGTCAGATAGGTATTGTTTTTTTTTTTAAAAAAACAAAACAAAAAAACCTATGTCCAATATGAGGTGAATAATTAAGAAATTTTTCCTTATCCTACTAACTGGAATTAAAACCTTCTTCCTCTGAGTAGCTAGTTCCTCTATTTTGGCATTTTAACTATTTTCCCTATACTTAGTCATGATGCCCAAGTTGTTTTCCTCAATGGACTGTAAATTTCCTAAGTACAAGCTTGAGATCCTATTCAGCTCTTATCAAATCCCTTACCACCTCTTGAGTTCCACTCCTCACTCCTAGCATCTCATACAATACTTCATCAAGAGCAAGATATGGAAACTTTTTAAGTTGAATGACTGTAAAAAGTAATTAGTGACTTCAAAGATAGAATAATTATACAGGCAAAAGACATATAAACACACATAAAAGTATACTAAACTTAGAACTGGCTTAATTGAACCATAATTTAGAATAGGCCCTATTCCAATGGGACTGAGGAACAAGTATTAGATCTAAGTAGTCAGAATTAGTAATCATATTCTTTTACCCATTCTCCTCCTTCCTTCCTGAAACAGAGATCTCTATATGAGATCTAGAGATTCAGCAATCATCCTGAAACCATGAATCAAGAAGTAAGTCTCAAACTTAGGATTGTGAAGTCAATGGGCCAAAGCCTGTCATCAATTATATAAGAGAGCCACTGTCTCACTCCAAATGTTTTTTAAGAAAAATAAATCCTATGTGTTAAACTCATTGTTAACAGTGTTATTGTGACTACCAACAAAATTTTCCTGTAGATACTAATAGATTTCTGATAGTATTAATAGGATTTTCCTTTACTTGTTCTGACTTATAAATGATACATAACCATCAACTTTGTTACAGTGACCAGACCAGGGAGTAGACACTCAAATCAAGTAAGGGGTATTAAAATCTTCCTCTAGACTGACCTATGGTCTTAGGAGAAAGATCTCCTTCTTTCCATTAAAAGCTAAAAGTTTGAAGACACAAACTGGTGTGAATATACTTTGTATACAACCAGAGATATGAAAAATTGTGCTCTATATGTGTAATAAGAATTGTAATGCATTCTGCTGCCACATATAAATTTTAAAAATAAATTTAAAAAATAAATTAGTAAACAATCAAACAAAAAAGCTAAAAGTTTGGCTTGGATTGTAGCTCACAGGTAGAGTGCTTGCCTAGCATGTGTGAGGCGCTGGGTTCAATCCTTAGCACCACATAAAAACAAATAAAATAAAGGTATTGTGTCCAACTACAACTAATTAAAAAAAAAAAAAAAGGAAGTCCAAGCTTCTAGATCCAGTTCTGTCTGAATGAACCCTAACCAGATTCCCCAATTATGCAAGCTATATATTTCTAACACTTGCATCCAAGAGGCTCCTAAATACCACAGTGGGTATAAACACACAAATAACTCTTTTAGGGTTTTAAAAAAGTGCCCTTTGTTATTCCACGTAATTCAAGTTACATTTGTCCTTCTCCAGTTGCCTACTATTTCCTTTCCCATATTACTACTACACTGAATTGCTTGCTCTTTTCTATATACACTTCACATTTTTCTATTTATGTGATTTTTGCCTACTATTCTCTTACAATAATGCCCTTCTCTCTCAATCTCTAATCACATTTCCTCTAAAACACCACAGGATGTTTTTTGTATCCCTTAGAAGTTTTGACCTTGTATTACAGTTATTCTTGTGCATGTCTTATCTACCCAACTGAACCACTCTAATAACACTAAGATATGTGATCAGAGCCTTTGTTTGATTTGTACATCTCCCCACAGGTCAATTTGTCTCCAGAATCCATGTTATGTGTATTAAACCTATCCTATTTCAGAACTTTCAACACCTCAGTAGCTAGGCACCAATAGCAATATAACTTAATCTAATCATATTGGGTACCACAAAAAGCCATATTAATACAAATGAGAAGAATGAACAGTATTCAAATTATATTCAGGTAGGCAAATACAAGTATCTAAAACAGAAAAGGTCCAACTTTGACTAATTTGAGAAATGTCTTACTTAGATATGTTCAGGTATTAACAGATTTTTGCTGAGCTACCCCCAAAAAATCTATTCTAGACCTCAGTCCATTTATGTTACCTCCCAGGAATATGAACAAGAAAGATCTCTACCTCCCCCAACCTAACCAACATTATTTTTTGGTTTTTATTTTTTTGGTACTGGGGATTGAACTCAGGGACACTCAACCACTGAGCCCATCCCCAGCCCTATTTTGAATTTTATTTAGAGACAGGGTCTCACTGAGTTGCTTAGCCCCTCGCCGTTGCTGAGCCTGGCTTTGAACTCGAAATCCTCCTGCCTCAGCCTCCCACGCTGCTGGGATTACAGGTGTGTGCCATAGCACCTGGCCCCCAACATTACTTTTCTGGAGATCTTTCTGAAGAGAAAATCCCCTCCAACCAGTATCCTAACTGTAAGCCGCACTTGAACCTCTATCTAGGTCCAAAATGTATATAGTTAATGTCTTCAGTTTCCCTAACTCTCCTATGATCTAATTTTTACTAATTTATTCTTATCACTTTGACTTTTAGGCCTTTTATCTTCCCTTTAGTTCTATCCAGCTGATAGCTTATCCTTTATGTACTAGCACATAGAAACACAGACCTCAGAAAAACTAAATATACAGGAAAAAATAGTCAATAATAATAGCAACATTTATTGAATATTTAAGCACAGAGCTACATACTTTATAAAGTGACTCAGATTCTCATGACAATCCTGATACTGTCAAACTAATTTTAGAAATATGGAGCCTGGTCCTAACACAGTTAAAATTTAAGTCCAGCTCTGTCTAGTCACACAGCCCACATTTCTTCCACTATCATATTGCCAAATATGAGATGTTGACTCTGATCTCCTACCTTCCAGCCTTGTCCCTATTCTAATAATCTATTTTCTATTCAGCAATCAAAGTGATCCTTTACTTAACATTACTTCTTTGCTCAAATCCCTCCAATGGTTACTCCCTTGTCCAGAGAAAAAGCCAAAGATCTTATTAAGGTCAAAGAGTACCTGGTCTGCCTATCCCTCCCTTCCCCAATTCTCTCTGTGGTCTCATATTCTCTCTCATTTATTCAACTCCAGCCTTACTCTAGGCTGTTCAAACCCCAGGATCTTTAAATTTACTGGTTTCTCTGCCTGTTACACTTTCTCCTCCCTGTCTCAAAATTCCTTCACTTCCTTTAGGTGTCTACTCAAATGCCATCTTCTCAATAGGACCTTCATTGACCACCAATTTTAAATTGCTACTTCCTAACCTTAGTACTCCCTATCCCGCTCTTCTGCTGTTATTTTTTTCTCTAAAATACTTATCACTGTGTGACATACCACATATTTATTTTCCATTATTTGTTCCCAGTACTAGTTTAAAAACTCCATGGAAATAGGAACTTGAAATATCTGTTCACTGTATCTGGAATATAGCAGGTTATTAATACATATTTATTGAATGAGTAAGTACAGAGCTTTATTCTTCTCAAATGATCTCAAATACATTTTGAGTAAAAATGATCTCAAATACATTTTGCAGAAAGTGAAAGCAAAGGCAATCTGCCTTTGTTCTAGTCTAGGTCAATTTAGCAAATCTTACCTCTCAGATGATGCCTTTAAACAACAGTCCTCAATTTTTTTTCATAGTGCTCAATATATAGCCATGTCATTGAGCAAACTGAGAAGACAAACCAACTTAACCAGAATGCAGTATGATAATCAAATAAAACTTACAGCAAAGTTAATCAGACACATATTTAATGATATGCATAATTGTTATTGTGCTGCATGGTAACTAGGCATAAATGGTAGGTGCTTCATGTAAATGACTCTAATTACTATTTCTCTTACACAACCAAATCAAGCATCTCTAGGATCAGCTTCACAGAAAAACAGGAGGGGGAAACTGGATACTTAATTCTGGGTTGAAAGTCGTCTCTTATTCCACCCCTTAGACATGGCGCTAATGATCTCTCAACCTGTTAGGTCTTCAAAAGAGTAACTTTTCCTTCTACAGCAGGAGAGGTTTCCTTGCACTGGCGGCCAGGCCTTGGTCATGTTACAAAGCTGAACAAAATCAATCACTAATTTACATCAGGCAAGAAGATGAGGACAGGTAAGCTACTGGGGAAATCAAGTTAAGAGGTCAAATTTACTAAGGACTGACACACACACTAATAGGTTCTTCACACAATTCCTCTAACCACTTCTCCAGCCTACCTATACCCCAAACTCTGTTCCCAAGAAAGTAGAGGAATAAGTAGACATAGGGTGGTTCTAATGAGGATTCCCTGCTCCAAACTCTCTCATTGGGCCTAAAATGTCACCAAAAGGGTAAGTTTGGTTAACAAGTTAACACTATTAGAATTATTGATCAGTGGCCATTGTCTTTGTTTCTTATTTAAACTCACAGGAGGATAAAGGGCCCCCTACTCTCTTATAGGTTTATTTAAACCTACCCAGATTTCACAGTCTAGACTAAATGATGTCTCTGGGACATCATTCCAATTCAGTGTCACTTTTCTCTGATTATACTTACTTTCAGGAACACTCACTTGGGTATAAACCATTTACTCTGTATCATTTTGTAATTATTTTCTTAGGTAAATGCTTATTTCCCCAATGAGACTGCAAGTTCCTTGATGGCAGAAATCTTATCTTAAACTTGCTTAGCAAACTCCATAAGTAAGGCCTACCACAATTTAAAAAGTATTTCATAAGTATTGGGATGAATTAAAGGGTAAATAAGAATCAGTGGCAAAAAGGATCTAGATGAGTTGACATTGAAAAGAAGAATGTAATGTTCTAGACAGCTCAAAACAAATGTCCCTATGAAAAAGAAAGATTGCTATTCAGAATATAGCAGAGAGCTCCTGAACTTCCTCATGCTGAGAATTAAAAACTTCCTCATGATGCAGACAGATGCCAAGAAAACTAAAGCTGACATATTCTCTGGATAAGCACAGCCTAGCTAAATCTACATATGTATATCACCAACTTTTGTTTCTATAAATTGTAACTGCTTCCATGGGACCAATAGAGAAACAATCTAGCTGCTTCTCCCCAGTTTGATCAAGCTGTGTAAACATCATTTTCCCTTTTTACATCATTTACTTATTTCTTATGCAGAGGAATGACCAAATCTGGCCACCAGGGTTCCAGGCAATTTGCCTGGTTTGGCTGCTGGTAACAACATCTTCAGACAGAGGTTGGATGACATATAGTATCAGGGCTATTAGAATATTAGGACTTTCTATTATGTCAGAAAACACATTTATACCCAAAATGTCTGAAAGTCCACAAGATTCAGAAAGCAAATCCAATTGAGCAGCATCAGACTGAGTCACTGACCCTGGAACCAGTAAAATAAGAACCTGAAAGGCTCTGCCTGAATGATGAAGACAGTTAGTTAGTCTCAGTCTATTTTGTCCACCTGATCGTATCAGCTTAAAAAGTTCAATAAGAACAACCTGGTACTGGTAATGTAAGTCTGCATTTGGTCTGAGAAAATTAAAACACAAGCCCAAATTCTTTTACAGCAAATATTCCCCTGCCATACTCTAGTAAGGAAAAGGCCTGAATGCAAATACCATGTAGCTTATAGATATCTGACAGTAATGAATGCCAGAGGTTCCTATTGAAGCACAAAATAGCAAAGTTTGATGTGGGAGATATCAGTAGGAGATACTCTATATTCTTCTTCTTCTTTTTTTTTTGTTAATATTTTTTCAGTTGTTGATGGGCTTTATTTTATTTATTTTTATGTGGTGCTGAGGATCACACCCAGTGCCTCATACATACTAGGTGAGCACTCTACCACTGAGCCACAACCCTAGCCTCTCTATTTTACTCTTTACCTAATAATTCGGACTTGAAGGAAGTTATCTACTCTTAGAGTTCACAGGGACATTCAGCTTCTCAAACTCATTTATTTCTAAACCTCAGTACTGAATAAGTGATTGACTCAGATGACCAATACCAGTGAGTAAGTATGCACAGTAAGACAGAATCATCTCTTCCCTCTCTGGACACCAAAGACTTGGCCCCAGAATTCTTTCAGTCACTGAAACTCTCAGCTTAAAAAAAAGAAAAAAGAAAAAAAAAATCAGACTAAAGAACTGTGTCAAATTGAAACTGCAGCTAGACTCCATTCCTTTAGTACTCTTCTGTTAAAAGGAGTTGACAGCCAGATTTAGGTCCGCAAACTTTATTCTAATTGAAAGACAACAATGCTATATATAAAGCTCTTTTAAAATGACCACAAAATCTTTGACCTAGGAATTTCACTATTGGGAATAATAATAGCAGCTAATGCTTCTTAAGTACTTACTGTGTGCTAAACACTGCTAAGCCCTTTTCTTAAAATGTCTCATTTAGCCTCCTATGTATGAAAATAATGCCTGAATACTCACTTTTAATTATTCAATAAGTGTAAGTCATTATTATTATTACAAGGAACATGTACTACTTAATAATCAGAAAAATCCACAAACATTAAATTACAAGTTTACATACTTTCTTATTTAATAACTAAGATGTATACTACTTCAGAAAAATTAAATACTATTCATTTATTTTTGGAAATTTTAATTTATAAAATACTTCACAACTATACAATTTCAGATTTAAATACATCAGTTATAGGATTCAAGCAGAGAATGTTGCAACACCTACTATATAAGGGTTACATTCAATATGACAGATCACAGAAAGGTAGCTATGCTAATGCTACTATATTTAGAGGTAGAAATCATAGAAAGGAAGGATCAGGATGATATTTCAAGGAGTGTGATTAACAAGAAGATTTTCTTAATCAATATCTCACACTGGCCAGACATGCCTATAATCCCAGCAACTCAGGAGGCTGAGATAGGAGGATCACAGGTTTAAGTCCAGCCTCAGCAACTGAGCAAGACCCTGTATCAAAATAAAAAAATAAAAAGGACTGGGGATGTAGTTCAGTGGCAAAGCAACCTAGGTTCAATCCCCAGTATCAAAACACACGCGCACACGCACACACACACACACACACACACACACACACACCTCCAAACTATACCAAAACTCTGGCTTTTGGTATACTCTCAGAGATATAAACCAATAGCTCCAGGGTAACTCAGCAGAGACATGTGGGATATGAGTATAAATTAGGGTTATTTTTCAGCTGCTATCTCCAGGTAGAATTTCTATCTTAAACAAATAAAAAAGCCAGAAAAGACTTATTTTGAATAAAAAATAGGTAACACTAGACTTAGATTCTCAAGTTCTACCAGAATCGCAATATTTGAATATATGAGTTGGGATTGCAACTACTGCATTGTACTGGTCTTTGGCCTACCTATAGCAAATAAGTTGAAACATTAGAAGAGGAAAGGGTTTTTCCTTTCCCACTCCTAAGGTCCAAGTAACAACATACTAAAACAAATAAAAACCATGAAAGTACCAGAAAATTAATTAAAAAAAAAAAAAGCAACTTTAACTTTGAAGAAGAGCGGCTTTCCCTACATTGAATTGTAGAGGATTACAAAACCACATACAAATAAGAGTCTGGCTGTTCTGATGAGTCTTTACCTGCTTCTTGCTCCATCAGACCATTGCAGTACATAGCATGTCGCTCAATCTTTGTGGATGGGAAGCCTTGATCACATAATGGGCAGGATACCTGGGTACTAGATGAGAAGGTAGAAGTAGGCAAATCCTTCTCAGCATCTTCCCTGTTACCAACCTGAAGAACGTGACAAACAGGAATTGTAACATCTTTAGCTTATCATCTGTCTTTCCCACTAAAGATTCTATCCCAATTACTTTCAAGGAGACAATACCAATCAACGTATCAAATTCAGGGCTAAGGCCTGGGAGACACTACTCTTATAGTTAATACTTAACTATACTAAGTTGCCAGCTATACACTAAGCCCTATGTATGAATTACTTATTTAATTCTCACATTCTTACAAAGGCATAGACATGAGAAAAGTATTGCCCCAAACAGTAAGGGAACTTGCACAGTGTCACACACAAACAAATAGATGTCAGAGTTGAAATTCAAAACAAGGACTATCTAGATAGCTCTAAACCTTGAGGACACTGGCCTCTATCTACCACACTGCACGGTATTCATTGCCCAAGTATACTGTTTATCTCTTGTGTTTCACATTTTATATTTCAATAGCATCTTAAAGATGCTTTTCAATCTCATAAAAAAGAAAACTGTGGTCATTGAAACTTTAAGATAAAAGGCATTAAAAAACAAAAGATTCTAAGCCAAAAGTAGCACAATTAGAATTTAAGCTAAGAGCCTAGGTCTGTGCTTATACCAAAAAGATATAACACCCTTGTGTTTAATTTTTGACTTTTTGGACTGAAAGGGGACACAAAGACCCAAAGAGCCATAGAAAAGTCATTACTAAGATAATCAATTCTGTTGAAGCCACACTTAAACTTTCTTTACTCCTCAGTGTTTTATAGTCATCATTTCTCCTATAGTTGCCAGTGTCTCTCAGAGGCAGTTTTATTTTACCTACACAGGTTAGTCAGAGCCAGGGACTCTGCAGTGATTAATTCAACAGTATGCGTGGGCACTGCAGCACTACTGCCTAACTCTTGCTTCAAAGGACAGCATGTCGTATCCAATCAATGTGTAACAGTCCTGCACAGCTACTGCTTCCACTTAAGACCAAGGAGCATCTGGACTGTCATTATACCTTACTACAGGGTGAAAAAAAGAAGTCCTCATCCGGTATAAAAACAAAATAGGACCCAAATTGCAATGGATAGTTAATTTAACCTCTAAATCAACTGTGGTTGTTTTGGTTGTTGTTTATTTTTTGGTTTTGGTTTGTAAATTTGGACCATTTCTAAAATCTACTGCTTGTGAGTGGAATCCAGCAGAGAGGGAAACAGATCTTCTAAATACCAAGCCAAACACACTTATTTGCTATTAAAAAGACATTCTAGATGGGGAAAAACAGAAAGATGAGAAAGGAACTAACAGTGGTTAAGTTCTTACACTATGCCAGGCTCTGCCACGCATTTTCCATATCCATCCCTCACAATCCAACTGGACATAGGTATCACTAGCTCCAGTAGTATAGAAAGGAAAATTGAAGCTTGGAAAGGTAAAGTAATCTGCTGAACACAAAGTTAGTAAGTGAATAATCTACACTCAAACCGAGACCTAATTCACATAAAAACTTTCAGTATTTTCATTAATGAAAATGGCAGAAGCAAAAACAGCCTCCCTTCTCATTTGTTTCTAGAAGTTGAACCCGAACATACCAGGGAGATTACATGATTTTATTATTCTCTTGGAGGTACAGAAAGTCAAGTGGGTCTGGAATTTCTAGGTGCTGTTATTCTAAGCCTAGTCACTGAGCTTCTCAAAAATTCAGGTTCCTCTGTTCAAACAACTCATAAGAAAAAGTTGTCTTGTACAGGCAAAGCAATTTGAGCAGAGAGGGAAATCAATAAATCCTAAAATTTACAAGCATTCTTGAGTTACTGAAAGTTAGTGGTGATTGAGCAGTTACTTGAAATTCTAAAGTTCACTAAGTACAGAGATAACATGAGTGTCACTGGTGCTCACAATAGCACTACAACACTCCTTTTGTATTCATTGCCACTCTATAAAGTGCAGAGAATGTACCAAAAACTATTAATATACTTGAAAGGAAGTAATCTTTATTATTATTTTATGGATATGAGACTATTTCCAACTACATTCAGAGGAAAACCAGAAGCTTTCTGAAAATTTTTATATTAAAAATATTTCCCCCAATGCCATTAAAAAGGTCTATTTAAATTAACTACTACAGAGGAACCTCAAAGAAGAAAATACAACCAACACAGCTTTTATCTGTGTAGATTCTGCAGAATGAGTTCTACTTTTTAAAAAATACTAAACAGCAATTTCTTAAAAGTGGTACTCAGACACTGATTCTTAACCCCTTAAAGGGTTGGTTCTTACCTTTTGGCTTCAAAAGGAACCTCACCTCAAGAAAAGAACCCAGTAGAAAAAAGGCATGTTCTACAAATTACCAAACCCTCTAACCTTCCCCCAGTTTAGATGTAATTTAGAAAGTCATTTATTCAGATCTTTCTCCTTACCATTTAGGACTCTAACACAAGTTACCTTTAAAAAAATTACTCATTAAACTCACTGTTTAAACTCTGAATAATTTCTATTAACTCCTCTGAAAACAGAATATTTATCTGAGAATCCAACTAAGGGAAACAATCAGGCATGATATTGAGAAACCATTATTTTCAAAGAAACCTGACTTCTGTGGGAAATCAAATCAAGAGGGGCTGCAGTTCCACCACAGCTATTCCACAGACTTTAGCAGTGCTGAGCAACTACCCATCACTGGTAAGCTAATATCACTGAACAGCCATAATACTCACAAAGCAGTAAAATAGTAACTGTTTCCACATGCACACTTCTACTTGTACCAAATCTCTGCTAAGTGTCTTATAATCTTTATCTAATTTAATCTGAAGAGCAACCCAAAAAATAAAAATATTTTGCCTCCAATTTTTATATGAAGAGGTGAAATTCAGAAGAGCGGTCCTCTTCTGTGCTGCATTAATACCCTAGGAATCTACTATGACATTTGTCAGACCACATTATAATTATCTGTTTATGTGTCTATTATCTCCCTTATCAGGACCCTGTGAAGGCAGGAACATCATTTTTTAATTTATCTTGGCATCTCTAAGAGTCTTAAAACAATGAATAATGCAAAGTATAAAAACCATAAAAACCTGCCTAATAAATGAATAAAAAATGAATTTGTCCAACATCACAAAGTGGTGGGACTGGCATTCAAACCCATGTCTTCTAATTCCAATGTGCAAGAACCTTACACTATACCATACCACCTTTCAATAAAAGACAAAAAACTATTCATAGATTTCAAAGGCAAGAGTCCACATCCTTTTTATGCACAGAAATTATTCAATTCTATCTTTCTTGTAACTAATAAGTGATTATTCAATGACTTAAAAACTACAGTATTTTTAACTTCTTTTAATGGAAACTTCTGGCTACTTAGGAATATCCAGATATCAGCCAACAGAGAAGAAAAAGAGGACATTTAAAGTGAGAAAGGCTATACACTCTACTGTTTGAGGCAGAGTAATGCAGAATGCACACTATAAATTCCAAATAGGATTCACGTTTTTTGACCCCCAAAATAGTATCCTTTGCAATCAAGGATGGGTAAGAATCAGCCTTGATGAACTAATTAAAGGCTTTTATAAGGCTTTTTCTGTATGTTTGGATAACTATGTTATTACTACTCTGATCCCCTGTTCCCATTTAGAAGGCCATGTCCTTGCTAGGAAAAGGACCTAGAGGCCATTCTGACATTATCTAGCAAGATGTGTCCTCAGTACCTCTGAGGAAGGAAGTGTCATCATCTTTCCTACCCTCACTCGTATCAGGAAATCCTGGTCTATCAGTTGTGACGGATCAGGTTTCAAGGAACCGGCAGTGTGCATGATTCAAGAAAGCAGAATTTCTACCCAGTTACCTACAGTACTGGGAAAGGGAAGTACTAAGGAAGAGATTTAACTTTTAAGGTAAAAACTGTTTTCAAAAAAAAATCGAAGGATGCAGCTCGGTGGTACAGTGCTTGCCTAGCATGCATAAGATCCTGGGATAGATCCTCAGCACCACACACACACACACACACACACACAATAAGGAGGAGAAACCTAAAGTATAAAAAGGAATGAGAATTAAGTATTTTTTAAGGTGCCAGTTCAAGATAGTAAACACAAATATAACCAAAATCTTTATTTCCAGAGAAGAATTTGCTTAATTTTTAAGCTGCTTTTCATAGCAATAGATTAAAACCTTAAATTCTTTAAAAGAATTCCTGGTAGTTAAATTGCTTTGTCAGACTCAACATGAAAAATATACACTAAGAATCTTAATCAGAAGTATGAGTTTCTACCAATCAGCTTTATGGCTCTTACAAGATATGTAATGTTAGCTACAAAAGGTAGTAATGAAAATATATTTTAACTTGGGTTTGTTATTTCTAATAACATTTTAAAATTAGGACTGAAAATTTATTTCATATAGTTATTTTTCCCAAGATTGTTCATCTCTGTTGTATATCAGTATGTAAGAGAAAATGCCCTAGAACTTCGGAGACAAACCAATATTCAAATTCTAGTTCTATTATTAATAGCAGTAAGAACTAGTGCAAATTAAACATCCTAAGCCTCTGTTTCCCCATCTGTAACAGAAATAATGCATATAAAAATATTCAAGAAATAGCAACTACTTTTATTTTTAGAAACAATGCTAAACTGATCTTAATTATAAAAATTTCTCCATGAGATAAATGTCCCCAAAGCTAAAATCCTATGCCACATAAATCTTTTCAGCCAAAGTCAACACTGCATTAGAAAAAAGACAACCAGCAGGATTAAACAACTAAGAAAAACTATAGAGGAGAATATTCATCTCCTTGTCTCCCATTATTATTCTTACTTCATCCAGGGTTTCTCTGCTACCAGGAGAATCTTCTCTTTCAAGGTCAAGAGTTTCAGGGGAACTTAGCTGTGTCTCTGTAATTAAAAAAATTAAGATTCCATGAATTTTCATTTTGAGTTTTAGTAATTAAAAAAACCAAACATCTATTTTACCCTTTGTTTATTGTAATGGCAATACAGATCTAGTCTGTTTCCTCTTAAAGCTTTATTGGCATAATTTACATATAACAGAATTCACCAATTTTCAATGTACAATTTGGTGAGTTTTAACAAATATACCAATTATACATGGTACAATTTATATCACTTAACTACCACTACAATAAAAATAAAAAACAGTTGGGTGCAGCAGTGCATGCCTGTAATCTCAGCAGCTCAGGAGGGTAAGGCAGTAGGATCATGAGTTCTAAGCCAGCCTCAGCAACTTATCGAGGCCCTAAGCAACTCAATGAGACCCTGTCTCTAAATAAATTATGTAAAAAAGGGCTGGAGATGTGGCTCAATAGTTAAGTGGCCCTGGGTTCAATCCTCGGTACCAAATAAATAAATAATAATAATCTTTCCCAATACCCCATTAAGTTAATTATAAGTATCTACTTTATGTTCCTATAGTTTTGCCTTTTCTAAAATTTCATATACATGAAATCACATAGTATATATAGTCTTGTGTCCAGCTTCTTTCACTTAGCATACTGTTTCTGAAATGTTGTCCCATATGTTAGTCGTTCACTCCTTTTTACTGGTTCTCCATTATATGAATATTTCACAGTTTGTTTATCTGTTCACCAGTTGATCCATTTAGCTTATTTCCACTGTAGTTCTAGTTCCAAACTATATTAATTTTTATAGAAAACAAAAACATGCCAACATTAGGTTGGCATGAGGTTAAAGAGGTGATTAGGAAAAATAGAAATTGGGACCAGAAATAGAATATGCATTCTGGACAAAGATATGCCTTTCTTCAATACATTCTTTAAGCAGCATCTATAAATTCAAAATTAATTTAACAAATATTAATTGAACAAGTCCCAGACACTCTACTATCTATAGCTAGTATGGAGATGCAACTTGTGAGTCCCTTATAGTCTGGAAATTATACACAGCTCTATGGGTCAAATCCAGCTGGGTGTCCATTTTTATAAATAAGGGTCTATTGAAACATAGCCACACTCATTCATCTATGAATGGCTGCCTTTGCACTAAAACAACAGAGATGAGTAGTTTCAACAGACCTCATATCCCAAACAGCCTAAAATATTTACTAGTCTTCTTTTATTTAAAAGATGGGAAGTGGGAGAAAAAATAAGTGAAAAAATATTTTAAGTCTGCTAACCTCTGCTAGCCTCTGCTAACCTCTGCTCTAGACAACTGTCATTTAATATAACAAAAGCATAGTAACTGCTGGGCACAGTGGCACACGCCTGTAATCCCAACAGCTTGAGAGGCTAAGGCAGGAGGATCGCGAGTTCAAAGCCAGCCTCAGCAAAAACGAAGCATTAAGCAAGTCAGTGAGACTCTGTCTCTAAATAAAATACAAAATTGGGCTGGGGATGTGGCTCAGTGGCCCCAAGTTCAATCCCTGGTACCCCCCCCCGCCAAAAAAAATACCACACAGTAATTATACATCAAATGACAACAAATCTATAAAAGAAATATCAGAAAGTGAATTTTATATCCCTCCCAAACTCCATATGTTAGGTTGAAATCCTAACCCCCAGTGTGATGATATTTGAAGTAGATTGGGAGGAAATTAGAACATAAGGGAAAAGACCTCAAGAATGGAATTAGTGCCCTTATAAAAGGGAGCTCAGAGGGTTGGGGTTGTGGCTCAGAGGTAGAGCACCCGACTAGCATGTGTGGGGCACTGGGTTCGATCCTCAGCACCACATAAAAATAAAGATATTGTGTCCATCTATAACTAAAAAAATAAATATTAAAAAAAGAAAAAAGAAAAGGAGGTCAGAGAGCTCTTTCATCCTCTTTCTTCCATGTGTGAACACAGTGAAAAAGTGCCATCTATGAACAAGGAAGCAGGCTCTCACCAGACACAGAATCTGCAGAGGCCTTGATCCTGGACTCCCCATTCTCCAGAACTGTGAGAAATAAATTTCTGTTGTTTACGAGCCACAGTGTACGTATTTTATTGTTTCAGCCCAAATTGAGACAAATAATTTATCTCAGAAGGCAAATCCTGTATTTGATACTGTACTTACTATTTCTAACTAATACTTTTGTGCTTCACAAATACAATAAATAGCCAGTATTAGGCAAACAAACTATCTACAAGGTTCTAGAACTGGAGATATATAGCTCAAGTGGCTTGCCTGGCACATCTGAAGCACTGGGTTTGATCCTCAGAACCACATAAAAAAGAATAAAATAAAGATGTTGTATCCACCTAAAACTAAAAAATAAATATTAAAAAAAAGATTCTAAAATATTTTCTGAATCATTAAAAAAGGGTTAAATACACTTCTAATAATAAATGTATTTTAATACATCACGATTTTTTTGAAATTGGATACACAGATTTTTATCCCCTTGATGGAAAAAGGCTTATAGTGCACATACTTCAAAATCTTCTTTAAGTTTCCCTGAGAGAGTGTATTATAAAAGACATTTAGTCTGTTCAAAAATAAGAGCTGCTCACTACTTGGACTGCAATAATAAAAAGTCTTTAATTAAGCTTTATGTGAATAGCTGAATGTCCAACTACAAACAACTCAAGAGGGTGTTAGCTCCTCAGAAATAAACAATGCTACCAGCATGTGCAACGTGGGCACAATATGTCTATAATCTTGCCTCTTCAAACAAAGTAAATAACACTAGAAAGATAATGAATTTTGAGTATCAGACCCCTGAAACTGTCAGAAATATGAGACAAAAGGAAACAGGTAACAAACTACTATATTCAATTTGTGCTTCAACCCATTTAGAACAATTTTTTGGTACAATTTAGATGCATAGCTTAAAAATTCTATATCAAAAAAGAAATTCAGGAGTTTGTTTGGTTTCATGGAGAACTAGTTCTACTTTCTTAGCAAAGGGAACATTAGTATTTTGAAAACCTTTTGCAATCTCATTTAGAAGTAGTTTATATCAGAAAATATTTAGACTTCATTTGCAGCAATTAATGACAGCAAGTCATAATCATAAAAGTTATTTAATCTCAGTCATTAAGGGCTTACTTTTCCTTCTCTCACTAACTAGGACTTTCAAGATCATTATATTTGGAGGTTCCTCCGACAATATCTTGTGTGACATCACATGCCATATCCAAAACAGGTAGACTAGATGACTTCACAGAAAGATGGCATGATGCAGGAATCCCAGACAGAGATTAAGAGATTAAGCTTTCTTTTCATAAAGATAGTACATAGCTTTCTTGAATGTTCCTGCCAAAATCTCAGCACTTCGTAATGGGGTCTCCTAATGGGAATTATTAGGCAATGACCCAAATACCTTTCAAATGAACTAAGGAACTACTTTCAATAAAAATCAACATAAATGTGTTTTTAAAATAAATAAAACTTCATGATAGACAAATATTTTAAAATATTTCCAGGACTTTCCTTTGTTTCCAAGTCTCTTTGGGGGGAAAAAAAAAACTGAAGAAAAGCAAACAAGAAAACTGACTATCTCTAATCCTGACAGACTATGTAAGACCTGAAGGAAACCCATATGACTGATAGAAACATCCGTACATCACTTGCTGTCCAAAGAATTTAAACATTAAGAAGTTCCTCAATCTCACATGAATGAAATTACTGATAAATATAATGGGCTCCACTTTTTTTGGTGGGGAGGAGGGGGGCTCTACTTTTTAAAAAGAAGAAAGTTTCTTAAAAAGTAGTGGTTTACGACTGGGGCTGTAGGTCAGTGGCAGAGTGCGTGCCTAGCATGCATGAGGCATTGGGTTCGATCCATAGCACCACATAAAATAAACAAATAAAATAAAGGCATTCTGTCCATCTATAAATACAAGAAAAAAAATTTTTTTTAAATGTAGTGGTTTAGTCAAGCATGTAATCCCAGTGGCTCAGGGGGCTGAATCAGAAGAATTCCAAGTTCAAGACAAGCCTCAGCAATTTAGCAAGGCCCTGAGCAACTTAAGGAAACACTGTTTCAAAATAAAAAAACAAAAAAGTGGTTAAGTGCTCCTGGGTTCAGTCCCTGGCACCAAAAAAAGGTAATGATTTACATCACAAAAAAATTCTTTATATCATACAGTGATTCAACTCAAGAATTCTATTAGGTATTTCAGTTCATTTAAAATTTCTTTGTATATGTGGCCTGGGGTTGTGGCTCAGTGGCATAGTGCATGCCTAGCATGTGTGAGGCCCCGGGTTCGGTTTTCAGCACCACATATCAATAAATAAAATAAAGGTCCATTAACAATTAAAATAAATTTCATTATTAAAAAAATTAATTTGTATATGTAAATACATCCATATGCAACTTTGAAAGAGTTCCTCTTATGCCTAAAGCAAGATAAGTACCTTTTAATTTCTACAATTAACAAAAAGCAAACTATCACACTTAACCAGGGTATCCTGCAAAGAAGCTGATCACAGAACTGTGTGCAAAATTCAATTTCTGGACCTACTATGCAAAAAATGCAAACAAAACAAAACAATGAATGGCCATGTCAAAACTAGTTAAAGGCTGAGAGAAAAATCTGCTTAATGAAGCAGACAAGAGGACAGTCCAACTTTTAGAGCACACATAACCAAAACATAAAAGCCTATTGGCTCTGCATGTACAGTTAAGTAAGGGTTATTTCTAATTCTTTGCTGCCATTTCTGTTAAGTAGACAAAAAGAAGACCAAAAAAAGTCATATGTTAATTTCAAAACCAAATTACCCTTAGAAAGAGAAAAGATTGAGAATCAGAGCCAACAATATACCATTAAAAATATAAACATATATAAGGATGCATCTACATGTATGTGTGTGTGTGTATATATCAATCACACATATGCTTTCTGAGAATGGTCTGAAAAGTCAGAAAACGGTTTAAACAGTCAGGAATGAAAAGATAGTTAGCAAGGTATCAGAAATCCAGTAAAATCATAGGAAGGCGCTTACCAGGACAAACAGTGATTTCTTCTGCAGAACTCTCTGGCATAAGGACTAAGCTTCTCTTATTGGTCAAAGCAGCAATGCTGGAAAAGAACCAAACTCCAGGTGAATTCCCAGTAAAATAAATCAGAATACCAGGCCAAAACAACAGTGAGTCATTCACAAAGCCACAAGCAATCTGATACCTGCTGTCTAATACCACAAAGGCACAACAGGGAAGCAAGGAGTCCATAGTGAAAACTCTAGGCCAGAAACAGGGAAAATAAACATGCTTATAACTTGGGTTCCAGCGAAATAACTGAAGGAAAAGAAACCCCCTTTTGGAGTCTTCACAAAGGAAGGTGGAAGGATAAGCATTATCTGCAAATATCACAGAAGACAAAAAATTCCACTTCAACAAAACAATGTCAAAGGTGTTTTATAGCCTCCATTTCAGCCTTCTGAAGGCTAGAGACATGTAAATAGATATTCTCCCGACAGCACATTAACTTTTTCATCACCTCACAGTTACATTTCCTCTTTATCTCAAGATGTAGCTTTCCAAACAACAAAAATGAAATACAATTCCAAACTATCTCACAGCAAAAATCTGTCCATATAAATTCAATCTCTCTTCCAAGGAAAACTTAATTATGAATAGCTTCCCTCATCCAACCTTCTGGTTTTCCCTGCCTGTTCATGGAATGCTAACTCCTCCTGACACAGAAACACATGGCTCAGAGATCTGAGCATCTGAACTACTACTCTCATGCTTCACAGAACTTTATGATTAGTTTGATCAAGTATGCAAGAAGACGCTTAAAAACACAAATTCTCATATCAACCAAGAACCACAAAGAGAGAACAGCCATCACTGACTCAAGATAAATAACTAAATCTTGACAGGAAACCACAAGTGATTTCTCTCTCTAAATAAAACATCTCATAGCATTTGTTACAAACCCAAGCCAGACAGTTTACTCTGCATGTAACATTAGGGTTCTATTCAAAGGGTCCATCACAAAACAATTTGCTGACATTTATAAAATGGGCTAATCAATTTGAAGTCAAACCACATTGCCTGCAATTTCAACTCTCTCCTGGTGACAAAGTGTATAATCATTTATTAAAAACCTACATCTGCTCTGCACAGACTCACCACAATAAAGCAGAAAGGTCTACAGGGAACAGAAGGCCTACTCCAGTTAAAAACACTTCTAAAACTGTCTTAACCACAGGAGAATCAACCAAAGCCATATTCTTCAGCCCAAGAAGAAATACTTAGTACTGTCCACCAAAAGCCTAAGAAAGAACACTACCTACATTACAGCAAATGGCACTGGACCTCAACTTCTATATAGGAGATGACAATCACTTAATACAAAACTATATTCTTGAGAAATTCCCAAAACTCAACTATCAAACAAAGGGAGAAAGTAGTTGGAAAACTGATCCAGTTAATATCACAGTTTATAACCAATCAGTCATCATCCATTTTTAAAATAAGAAGACTTAGAAGGTAACCCTATCAACAAATCAGCAGTAAAAATTAATGGAGGAGGTAATACAAATAAATCCATTTGTAGAAAAGATGAGATACAAACAAATTAAAAGTGGCATAGGATCTATGTGGCCTGAATAATATAATTATAGGCATCAAAGAGGATGTAAGTCTTGAGAGTAGATTTAAAAGATATACAAGGTTTGGAAGTAAGCATAAGAAGAGTAACAAATGGAGAAATAGATAAGAAGAATACAAGGCCCATAAAGACTTCAAATTGGTAAAGGAAGCTAGGGTTAGTTAAGAGAAGCAGGATGACCACTTTTCAGGAGTAAGATAAATGGGATTTATGCCAAAATAACTAGGGTGGACAAGAAAACCTCTAAGATCTCTTCCAGACTCAATATTCTAGGCTTTTATGAGATGAATATTTGAAAACTTGGAGACAGTAATGATTTCTCCTAGTCTGTGCTTATATTATAAAAGAGTTAAAAGTTCCGTAGCAAGTTGTCCAGATGTAGTCTCATTCATGTGGTTCATCTTCTTTATGTTGATACCATCAGAAGAGTCTGGAACTCACAACAACATGCAATCTCACCTTTGTGAGGCAGGTACAGAGTTTCCTTCTTCAGAAGTTTCTTCAACAAATAGCCCTTGGGAAGACTGCAAAGAAATATGTAACATCCTAAATACACAGGCACAGATGAACTGGTTTCTCCTTCTTTAAAAAAAAAAAAAAAAAGAAAGAAAGAAAAGAAAAAAACAGGCCTAGGATGTAGTTTAGTGATAGAGTGCTTGCCTAGCCCATATGAAGTCCTGGTTATATCCCCAGCACAATCCTCGCCTCAAAAATAATAGTAATCGTTCAACATTATCACTCAGCAATAAATATAAAACATTTTTCTTAAGTCATTAAGTTTCAGTAAAAAGAAAACATACCCTGTGGAGATGAAAGACTGGTATTTGAATCAGATCTAGATCACCTACTAACTGTAATTTTGGGTAAGTCATATCTGAATCTCTTTTCTCATCTTAAGTATTAACACAGATTATTATTATGAGAATTAAGCAAGATAATTATGCAATGTACTTTGTAAAATGCAAGACCTACATAAATATTAATTAGTAAGTCGAATGTATTATGATACCAGAAAAACAATTATAAAGCTTTTGTTGTGGGAGGGAAAAATAGAAAAGTCCAGTTTTCAACAGAAATACTGAGCTGGGAAAAACACTGTGACCCATGAAAGCTACCTCTCTGAGCACAGCTAGGACATAACATAGGACATTCCAAAGGGAAAGCTATAAAGATTCTTTTTGCTACAAATCTGCCATTAAGGTATGGCTACCTAACTATAAAGATACCTTTTAAGAAATACAATGGCCAGGTGGGTGGTGCATGCCTGTAATCTTGCTGACTGGAAAGTTGAGGCAGAAGAATCACAAGTTTGGGCCAGCATCAGCAACTTAGTGAAAGCCTATCTCAAAATAAAAAATTTAAAAAAGGCTAGAGATGTAGGTCAGTGGTAAAGTGCCTCTGGGTTCAACCCCTAGTAGACAAAATTCTTCAAAAATAAAGAAACAATAGAAAAAAAAAGCAATGCAATGACTGGGACTGAAATAAGAAAAACACATTTGCATTGACTCATGGTAGAATCAGTGCAAATTATCAACACATTGAATGTTGATGTACAGAAAAAGCAGCTACTTTTACCTTAAGTAGACTTCTGACAAAGTACCTTGTCTGTGAAGCTTCTTCCAGTAGATATAAAGCTACTGGCTGAAGTGTTCAGAGTTTCCTAACAGGATAAATAACCTAAACAAATTAGTCATCTCTCTACCACTTAGGTAAATGATGAAATACACCTTTTTAAAAAGGGAAGGGAGGGCTGGCAATATGGCTCAGTTGCTAGAGTGCTTGCTTTGCATGCACAAGGCCTTGGGTTCAATCCTCAGCACCAAAAAAAAAAAAAAAAAAAAAAAAGTTTCTGGGGAGAGGGTGGCGGTGGGGTAGCTGAATCAAGTCTTAAGTCAAGAAGAAGGCATAGTTGTACAGATCAAGAATGTAGTTATTATGAAAAATGAGCTGATTAAAACTATCAAAAGAACTAAAACAGCAATCAATACTTAGCCTGATTTTGTTTGAACTTACAAGTTCCTTTTTAGAATCTTTAAAAAAAAAAAACAGTGAACACTGACACCTAGTGTCCACTTAATAGAATTTTGCTGACTTAGAATTACTAGATGACTAAGCCCTAAGACTTCAGAAACAATCATTTGAAAAAATCAGTTATAAGACACTTCCATATCCACCTTAGGTTGAACATATCTCCAGCTCTGCCAGTGTAATTGTTTTAAAAATTATTGTTCACCTTTTAAGTGCCAGGCCTATTCATTTTACATCCATTATCCTGAAATCTCCACAAGAACCTTATGAAGCAAAAATTATTATTTTAGAAATGAGGAAAATTAAACTTCAATGTTAAATAATTTGCACAAAATTAGACAACTGATCAAAAGTGGAGCTGGCACTTTCCTGAACCCAAAATCCATGTTTGAACCACTACTGTTATGTCGTTTACATAAATGATCATCTTCCCAACCATTTCAACAAGAAATCCCAAGAATGTATTCATTTGAGTAAACTATTTTAATTTCTAAAGTTATACCTTAAATGGAACTCAACTGAATTTAGCTGTACAGTGAGGTTCTTTTAGAATATGAAAATAAGATAGCAAAATGTGCAACCAAATTTGATTAGACTACCTAAATCTAAATAAAGTGAACAGGAAAATGTAGAAATAAAGCTCTAAAGAATCTGTGGCCTAATCAAGATATTGCATTTTATACTTAAAGAAATAAGTTACAGGAATGGGATAGTTTGATTGAAACTTAAAAAAGAAAAATCCAAAGATCAAACTCAAGTAATGTTTTCAACACCATGGCCCGGGAAATGAAAATGAATTAAACCATCAGCCAGTCATCACAGAAATGGCCTCTGTTGGAAGGCAATGATCGCTTATCAGGTCTTTCCATAGACTAGTTAAACCATCTCTTCAAGTTTCCATTTTCTGATTATTATTTCAGCTTTCTAGATACATTCATCATAGAAAGAGGTACAATATATGGTGGATCTGAGTAGTCTGGTCACTAAAAATGTCTTTATTCCATAAGAAATGTGTCATTTGGTGTATATACATCAGCTTGAAGTTTGGCTAAGTAACAGTCACAACTCCACACAATGTGGTAATTTCTGGAAATAAGTTCCAGCACCTAGACTGAAAAATTAAGGATCAGACTCTGAAAAGTAGTGACCACATCAACATCTCCCTGCCATAATGCCACTGAGGTGACCTCTTATCTTCATTAACAATTTTCCTTGTCGAAGCAATGCCAGAAACGAGCAATAATCTGATTATAAAGTTTTAATAACTTTCATTACAGACTATGCCATTTGACCAAAGGTAAATGTTTTTTCTGAGTCTCAATTCCTGAGACTCTCTTGCTATCTCTATCAGCTAAAGAGTTACACAAATGGGCAACTCCAACAAAGTCATGTTCAACAGAAATTATAAACACCCAAATTCCTTATACACACAATTCCTGAAAGCAAGAGATCAGGATAAAAGGGAAAATTATGAATATAATATTTTCATTATTTGCCTGTATAATCAGTAAGTTTGTTTTATTTTTTTAAATGTTAGCATGGCTGTAGTGAACCATGTATTTTCATATACTGCTAGAGCGAGGAAATACAAATTTGAACAATCTTTCTGAAAAGCAATGTGGCAATAAATAGCGAGTCTGTATGTTCACAATTCTTTTTTTTTAAACAAATAATGCAATTTTTTTCATATTTATTTTTTAGTTGTAGTTGAACACATTACCTTATTTCACTTATTTATTTTTATGTGGTGCTGAGGCTCAAACTCAGGGTCTCTCACGTGCAAGGTGAACACTCTATTGCTGAGCCACAACCCAAGCCCCCTTCTTTAATATAGTATTTTTCTGGCTCCCTATACCCAAGGGCACTGACTTTGAATGAAGAAAAGTTTCACACAGATCTAAGTTTCACACAACCAAAATATCCAGTGATTAAAAAATTTTTAAAAATATATAAAAATAAAATCTAGGGGGCTGGGGTTGTGGCTCAGAGGTAGAGTGCTCGCCTAGCATACATGAGGCACTGGGTTCGATCCTCAGCACCACATAAAGTAAAATAAAGATATTGTGTCCACCTATGACTAAAAAATATATATATATATATATATATTTTTTTTAATGAAATCTAGGCTGGGCATCATGGCACCACCTGTAATCCTAGCAGCTCAGGAGGCTAAGGCAGGAGGACAGCAAGTTCAAAGCCAGCCTCAGCAATTTAGTGAGGCCCTAAGCAACTTACTGAGACCCTGTCTCCAAATAAAAACTAAAAAAGAGCTGAGGATGTGGCTCAGTGATTAAGTACCCCTAGGTGCAATCCCTGGTACCAAAAAAAAAAAAAGGAAAAACTATAGATAATTTTAATATAAGAAAATGATTACATTCGTATTGTAAGTTAAAAATTCAATAATGTACTAACATAAGGGCTGGGAGTATAAGCTCAGAGGCAGAGTGCTTGCCTAGCAGGTATGAAGCCCTGGGTTTAATCCCCAACACTGCAAAAAAGAAAAAAGGAAAAAAGACTACATTGAAATACCTTTTTCATCTCTCAGATTGGCAATGTTCAAGAAGTCTGATAATGCTATACTGGTATGGGTACAAAGAAACTATATTCATACATTGCTGGTGGTCGTGTAAATGTATACAACTTCTAAGGAGGAAAGTTTGACAATATCTAACAAAATTATAAATGCAGATATCCTTTGATCTACCAGCTATATCAACATGAGATTATCCTACAAATATCTCCCATGTGGATGAAATGTTTAAGAAAAATCACTGCAGTGCTGTTTGTAATAGGAAATATTGGAAGAACTTAAATGTTCACTAATAGACCATTATTGGATAAAACAAACTATGATTAATTCACACATGGTATATTCCACATCCAAAAAGAAAAAAGATTAACAAATGAAGAAATTCATTATGTACTATTATAACACAATCTCATAGATATTAAATTTAAAAGGCAAGGGCAGAATAAAGTGTTTAGTATGCTATTGTTTGTGTAAAAACAGTGGGGAAAAGAATATGTATAACACTTATGGTATATAAATTCCTTGGAAGGATGTACCAGAAACTAGTAACACAGATTGAGTCCAGAGAGGAGAAATGGTTGGCTGGAGGGTAGAGACAAGATTTTTAAATTTTTGAATTTTTGTCCCTGTGAATATTACCTAGTCAAAAGTAGCTTTTTAGAAATAAAATTTTTAAATAATAATAAATTATGATATACCCATATGATAGAAGGTTTTCAAGTGTATTTAATAAATAGGAAAAGACCTAGAATAAACCATAAGGTGGGGGAAAGGAAAAAAGTTTATACTGAACAGTCTTCATTTTGTTCAAAAATTAAGTGGAAAATTATATTTTATATGTATAGAAATAGTGATGATTGCCTGTTGGTAGTGGAATTATAAGTAATTCTTTATATTCTGTACTTTACTAATTTTCTTTAGAGAGCATGTATTACTTTAATCATTGGAGGGAACGACAAAAAATACAAAAAGCTAAAATAATCCTTGTTTAATCTGTGAATAAATCATCCTTAATTACAGCATCACTGACCCTTACCTGACCATGACTGGTTGTTGGTTCTTCCTCCAACAAAAGTTTCTGTTTCAAGCTTTTAATTGGGCTTTCTTGGAAATCCTTGGGTTTTGAGTGCCAGACAGATGCCCTAGACTCCTGCCTCTCCTCTGTGTCTTCATCTCCCATATCTTCTGAGATGCCTTCATTTTTTTCACTAGCCTGATCTCCTTGGCCACATTCATTCTGGATCAGAGAAGGAGGGCTAGGTAACACTGGTTCCCCAAACCCTTTTTTTTTTAAAAGCTGCCTCTGAGCCATTTTTAAGCTCTTTTGATAAACCTCCAACTGGCAGAGAATGACCTTGGTATATTGATTAGGGTCTACTCCAGCAGGGCAGAATGGAATACCCCAGAAGTAGTGCACATTTCCCCCAGTGTCCTGAAGAACTTTGGCATCTGCTGGGGTAGGCAGACAGTGCCTAGATGTGTCCCCCCTACCCTGGGCAGCTTTGAGAAAAGCACAACCCCTCCCAGTACTTTCCTGTGGCTTCCCACACTTTGTGTGCTCAGCCAAGTGGCCAGTACATCTGTCAAAACATTTAACGTTCTCATTCTCAAACACTGGCTGGCTTGACTGGTCCCAGCTTCCTGAGCTGCCAGAGACCGGCTCCTCTTCAGTGTTTTCAGTGTGGTCCCAAGGCTCCTCTCTTTCCTCAGCCTCGTTTCCCTGACTGATATGTGAGCCTTTAAACAGTGATGGAGGTACCAGCTGCCATATGCCTGTAGGTATTTGAGAAAAAGTAGGGCTAAGGACAAACTTTTTAATTAAGAGGGGGTTGGTAAGCTATCACTTACCAAGAATTATAAAATGTGGGTAAGAAAAGCTCTTCTTTGGGTTTAACCAAAGGTTGGATTTTCCTTGGAGATAAAAGTACATTGGATATTAGTGAGATCTCAACTACTTTCTGTTTGAACCTCTTTAACATCACCAAAGGGATTTTGGGCATTTCTACTCTCAAAATGAGATCCCTGTGATACGGTTATAGTTGATGAGTAGAAGGAACCAGAACATGCCTTCAGTGGTCCCAGAGTCTGTGGTTTTCTCTTGGTGGGACTGTGAAGATGGTCCAGTGGCCAGAGGTCGAGATCTGGTAGCAGAGGCATCAGAAGGCCGGCAAGTCTGAAACAAGTGATCCCACACCAGACCAAGTTTATTATTAAAACAGCTATATATGAAGAGTCACAGGAAGGACAATAAGGGGAAGCCACTGCCCCTAGGAGTTTTTCTTCTCCAACATGTAGATGCTCAATTCAAATGAATTCCATAACATGTACTGAATGCCTATGTGCAAAGTGCTATACTAGATCACTATACTATTCCCTTTTCAAATACGAGGGGCGAATGGCATAAATGATGGCTTGGGCTGGATGCAGTGGCACATGCCTACAGTTCCAGCTACTTGGGAGATTGAGCAGGAAGACCACTTGAACCTGCAAGTTCGAGGCCAGTTTAGATAACATTTCAAGGCCCCATCTCAAAATAACAACCAAAAAATCAAGGATGGCTCAGAACCTGCCTTTGGCAAGTACCTTAATATTTAAAATAATTTGAATTGTACATATTCAAATCACAACTTAACATTATTTTAAAAACTACCCATTCCTTTGTTCTCTCCACAAATCAGGGGAGGTAAACATCTGATCTTGCTTCTTTTGGAATTCTTGGTGTTCTCTAACTCTTTTTAGGAACTGTCAACTTGCTATGGTTCTTTTAAGCAACAGACTCAAAAAAGCTGTGGGCAGAAGAAAACTTAAGTATTTATGAAATATTTCAATTTGGGTTAACCAACAATTCAACATGGATATTAAAAATTATTATGGGAAATATCTGTTAGTTGAAAACTCTATAAAATACCACAGCTAGTTCCTAATGCAATTATAACAATGTAGAAGTCAAAAAACATTGCTGATAAATCCCACAAACTCTTTCAGCATAGCATATTTACATTCAGGCTTTCAGCAATGGCTTTTCTCAAGAGCTCCTCTTCTTCCTCCTCCTGGCTGTTCACCTCCCTAGCTTCCTGCTCACTCATTTTAAGAGCCAGAGCAAACTGCTCTTCTTCTGTCATCTCTGTAAGAGGATAGGGAAAAGAGAGAAAAGGATACCACAAACAATGAATTAGCCTGGAAACAAATAACAACAACAATAACAAAAACAGAATCCTTAACTTTTAAACTAAGGACACTAAAAGCCATTGAGTACAATTTTGTAATCTAATAAATGAAGAAAACCACAAAAGGTGAAGTGTTGGTCAAGATCATTAGCAACAGTTACAAGAACCCTGGGTAAGGTCCTAAAGATATTGTCTTTGCCTGTGTTGTTCATTATATCTTCAGCATCAGTGAGAATGGCACATGATAAATAATTAATAAATACCTGATGAATGAATAAATACCATACTGCTTTATGCCCAACATTTAACCAGAATAATTCTACTCTTCAGAACCCTCTGATATATCCAATAATGGAGAACATTCCTAGTAAAAATCAATTGTAGTACAATGAAGGAATGTTTGATTCCTAGTCTAGAGCATGAAACATACAAGATGAGCTAGAATATTTTTCAAAGCTGTGAGCAAGATATTCATCAAAACACTACAAAAGAACTTAGGAGCCAAACTTTAAAAAAAAAAAAAAGAAACCCTCACTGGCCAAATATGGAAGTGGAACATCAATAAACAAACACAATAGATATATGCTAAATATAATCAAAGAATTGAATAGGCATAATTTGGTTGGGGTAGGAAGAGGTGATTCTGATTTAGACAGTTCCCTAAGTTTATAAGTCAAGAGTTGAGGTCTAATTTAAAGAGCCATTGGCCCCACTGTTTCTATGAAAAGTCTTACACATCAAGATATTCAGTGGATCTTGCCTTCCAAAAATCAATTTTGTCACCTTAAGGATGATATCACTTCCATTCAGAATGCATGATCCAACCTGTAGTATTTACTGGTATCAAATAAATTTACCGTATTCCTTTATCATTCTTTCTGTGAATGCAGAATCAGAAATGTTGTCCCCTTTTACAATACTGATGCTGTTAATGTGTTTTCTTTTCCTTGATCTGTCTAGTTAGAGGCTTATGCATTTTATTGAACTTTTTATAGAACTTATTTTTAATTTTTTTCTCAGTTGTAGGCTATGTTTTATTTCATTGATTTTTTGCCATATTTCTTTCTTTTCACTAACTTTGGGTTATTTTACTCTCCATATTATCACATCTTAAAATGGGAAGCTTGGATCACTGGTTTTAAGCTTTTCTTCTTCATATAAAGCTATTAATTTCCTTGTAAATGTTGCTTTTGTTGTATTCCACAAATTTTGTATGTTTCCATTTTCATTAAGATCATTTCAAATTCAATTTGGGTATATTTTTTGTTTGGATCCAACTTTAGGGATTCCTTTATCTCTGTTAATTTTGTGTTATTTTTAAAATATGTTCAATATTTATATCATGACCTAGAACGACCCGACAATACCCTTCTGCTATTTAATTCTCCAGATGAGTTCACTTATATTTTTTAGCACCTATCTAAATTATAACAACATAATTATTATTAAGTAATCATTTACTTAATGACTTTAGTGACATAATATATATTCATTTAATATAACAAATGTAACATTCTGGTGCTAGATGTTGACAATGGTGGAAGCTTAATATGTGAAGGGGCAGGAGACATACAGGAATTCCCTAAACTTTCCACTTATTTTTGTTGTGAACTTAAAACTTCTCTAAAAAATAGTCTATTAATAAAAAAATTTTAAAGGTTACCTGGCTAGTTGTTACTCAATAAATATTACTCGTGTCTGTCATAAAAGTTATTTGCATTGTAGATTCAATTAAACCTTAAAATTCCTACATGCGTTTTAATAAAACTGAAAATAATTCTGAAATTCATATGGAAATACTAAAATTTATATGGAAATGCAAAAAATCTGGAATAGCCAAAGTATTTATTTATATTTATTTAATATAAATACTAATCTTTAGAAAGAATAAAGACAGAGAAATTACTCTGACATCAAAACTTGGTATACTTACTAATCAAGATAGTATAGCTGTGGCCTAAGTATCAAACAGATCACTGAAACAAAGTTGACAGGAAATACTCATACAAATAATTTTCTATAAAGGTTCCAAGGCTATCTCAAAGCACAAAGGAAAGTTTTTTCAATAAACATGGCAGAATAACTGGAAAAACTATGGAAAAAAATAAAACTGATGACTATTTTAAACCACATCTGAAAATTATTTTAGGTATATACCTAAACACAAAAGTAGAACCTCAAATTCATAAAAGAAAGTTTTGCAATCCCAGGGTGGGCAGAGATTTCTTAGACGAAATCCAAAAAATAGACACAGAAATTAAAATCTTCTGCTTAACAAAAGACACTACTGAAAAAAAAAATGAATAGGCAAGTCACAGAATTAGAGAAATTATTTGTAATACTACCATAAAAAACATTATAACTCACTAATAAAGACAAATGACCCAATTTTTAGAAAGAGGAATAGACACTTCACAAAGTAAAATATGCAACACAGTGCAAGGACACATAAAAAAAGTGCTCATTATTCATCAGGAAAATACAAATTAAACAAGAAAGAGAGATTGCTACATACATAACAGAACACATTAAAAAGTCTGACAACGGGGCTGAGGTTGTGGCTCAGTAGTAGCACACTCAGGTGGCATGTGTAGGCACTGGGTTTGATCTTCAGCACCACATAAAAATAAATAAATAAATAAAATGAAGGTATTGGCCAAAAAAAAAAAGACAACAACATCAAATGTTCTTAAGACTATAGAGCAACTGGAATGTTCATAGACTGCTTCAGGGAGTAGTCAGTTTGGAAAATTGGCAATTTGTTATAAAGTTAAAATACACCTACACTATGACCCAACAACAAAAAATATGTCCAAAAGATGATTTATACAAGACTGTTTGTATAAGTTTTATACATAATAGGAAAAAACTAGAAATACTGCAAACTTCTATCAATGGGATAACAGATTTTAGAAACTAGTTGGTTGGGGTTGTAGCTTAGTGGTAGAGCACCTGTGTAGCACATTCAGGGCACTGTACCACATTAAAAAAGTTTTTGTTTAAAAAAAAAAAAACTGGTAAAAGAGCATCCACACTGGGAAGTGGCCTGGTAGACGGTGTTGGAGCCCCAGGGAGATGAGGAAGGTATCCACACAGGTGAGGAGGTGGCAGAGGAGATGGAGAGTCAGTAGTATATGAAGGGACTAATGAAATAATAAATTAAGACTAACAGAAAACAGGTTTTTGTCTTCAGAGGAGTGACATATTTAGAAAGAATCACAAGTATTGGAATAAAAGAATCAATATAAACTCATTCTTTTAATATAAATATAAAAATAAATGTAGATATAAATATGGTTCTACATATATGTAGGTAGGTATATATGTATTTACATGTATCAATACCCTAGCTTTTTAAAAATTTTTTTTTAAAGAGAGAGAGAGAAAGAGACAAGAGAGATGAGAGAGAGAGAGAGAGAGAGAATTTTTTTTATTATTTATTTTTTAGTTTTCGGCAGACACAACATCTTTGTTTATATGTGGTGCTGAGGATCAAACCTGGGCCGCATGCATGCCAGGCGAGCACGCTACCGCTTGAGCCACATCCCCAGCCCCTATACCCTAGCTTTATATGCTAAGAAGGACCAGGAACAACAACATTCATACCAATGAGCTTTCTTAGAGCCAAATCTTGGCTTCCAGATATCATTTTTCAAAGGAATTAAGGCTCTGAAATGGCTGATTCCAAGGGTGAAGAAGGGAAGGCTCAAAATAAGTCTAGAACATCTTCTTGTACCAGAAAGCAGGATGAGTGTTCAAGAAAGATGGGTTAGGTCAAATGGGGACCATAAGCTGGCTTCATTCTAAATGGCCTCCATTGGCCAAATTGCGGACAGTTTAGCATTGTATAAGTTGGACCCTCCAAAAAACAGACACTGAGATGGAGTGAGATAGAATATACTGAGGTAAGGGTTGTAAGGACTGTAAAAGAGAAAAGAAATTGGAAGCAGAATTAGGCAGAAAATCTAGTATCCATAAAAGAAAAAAGGAAGTAAGAATAGGCAAGGAGAGCCTCAGCAATGCAGACCTGATATATAGCCAACTCAGCAGGGAGCTCCAGAGCAGACTGATCACTAGAATAATTTTATTTTGGAGAGAAATAGCCTGACCCTAGTTTGTGTGTCATGCTTAGTCACTGCCTACTGGCTGCCTGGTAAGAGCCTAGCCTCAGCTCTGAAGTTGAAGCAGATCCTAAACATGCTGAAACCGGAAGCTATCAACTAACTATACTCTTTGCAGCTGAACAGCAAGCTCCTTCTTGAAAGGAAATCCATATAGCATACTTCTATGGCTGCCACATGCATAAAAATAATGATAATAAGAGATTATAACCCACTGACTAAAATAAAGAAAAACATGAATCCAAAACAACTATAAATAAAAGAACTGAAAATTTTATAAGGAATGATTTATTTACCTAGATTCAAAATAACTCCTTACAAAGTACATATTAATTACAAAAAGGAAAACAGTAGCTCTATAGTGCAGAAATCTGATTAAACTACCTTAATCATGTAATCACAGTGAATACCATCAGTAAGACAAGTTGAAAGTATACACCACCTTACAAACTATAATAAAAAGCAAAACAGCAGCCAGGTGTGGAGCATATGCCCGTAATCCCAGCAACTCGGGAGGCTGAGGCAGGAGGATTGCAGGTTCAAGAACAGCCAGCCTTAGCAACTTAGCATGGCCCTAAGCAACTTAATGAGACATGGTCTCAAAATGAATAAAACCGGTTGGGGATCTGACTCAGTGGTTAAGTACTCTTGGATTCAATCCTGGTATTCCCCCACACACACTCCTCCTGGAGTAGGGGGAACAGCATCAGCTCTGTGAAATAACTACCAAAGACCATATCCTGAGTTTATAACAATATTTTACAAAAAACAATTAAGGAGCATCTTACAAGATAACTGGCCTATCATCTTAGAAAGAATCAAGCTCATAAAGGTCCAGACTGAAGGAGTAACATAAAAGAAAACATGTGACTGCTATGAAAGACAACTGGGAAAACTTAAACTGGGCTGATATTACATGGTAGTAATATATCAATGTTAAATTCATGATTTTCATGTTTTTATTATGAATATGTAGGGAAATATTCTTGTTTACATAAATACCCACTAAAATATATACAGAGAAAATAGAAAGACTATTATGCCTAAAGAAGTTCAACACACATACACACACAAAAAAACTACTTGCATGATTTCATTTGCATCAAGTTCACCAACAATAAACACACTAATTAATGATGGAAATCAGAAAGTGGTTGTCTCTGGAGATGTACAGGGCAGGAGGTAAGAAAATTATTAGAAAGGGAAAACAGAGAATTTTGGGAGGTGACAAATTTTCATATCCTTGATTTGAGTGATGCTTATAAGGGTATATATGACTGTCAAAACTAACTAAATAATACTTTTTAGGATTTGTATTTTTATATAAATTAAAATTTTTAAGGACAGTCAAAAACTAGTGCAAGAAAGACACAAAATTATTTTTCAATTCAAGGAATATTTCATTTCCTCTTACTTTACTATAAGAAGTAGAAATAATTATGTCTCACTGTTTTTTCCCTGTGTTTTTTCCTTTCTCATTCTACTTTATCTTGATCGGCCTGGATTGGTCTTTTTCTTTTTAGATCTCACAACTTATCAACATTCTAGCAGTAATGAACTTAAAACCAAATATCCCTGGAAAGACTCACTCATGTATTATAATGAGAACACTATTCCCAAACATTCTCCAGCCCAGGTATAACACATTGAAAGGCTGAGTAATATTAATCATATAAGTGTAAACAAAACTTAACACAGTTAGATGGTTTCTAATAAAATTTAAATAATGAGAAGAAAACATGACAATTTCTGATAGAAAACCCCACCAATAATTAGGTGGAAATAATAAAATATGTCTAAAACTAAAACAAATAAACAAATACTAACCTGAAAGAATATGAGCAAAGCAGCCTGGGAAAAGAAGTAAACTAGAAATTTTTCCCTGGCCTGGAGTTGAAGAGGAAAAGAGTCTGTACATTTCAGAGCAGAAGGACCAAAGTTTTGATCCCTAATGCCTTGAGGCAGGTTCAAGGGCCTGAACAAAAATGGCTATGTAGGGGCTGGGATTATGGCTCAGCGGTAGAGCGCTCGCCTAGCACGGAGAGACCCAGGATTTGATCCTCAGCACCACATAAAAATAAAGGCATTGTGTTGTGTCCATCTACACCTAAAAAATAAAATAAGTATTTAAAAAAAAAGAATGGCTATGTTGATATATCTGGGAGAAAGAACCAAGTCTCACAAGAAATCTCTCTATGGCAAGAATAAAGAGCAGACAGCTTTCAGATCCAAAGAGAACTTATGGATAGATCCCATGGATGTCTCAGAGATTGTCCGAGTTTTGACCAATGCCCCAAGGGGTCCCCCTCTGTTACCATGTTATAGCATAAGACTCTACAATTGTGACTCAAGCTAGGAGAAAGGGGACAGCCCTCTTAGGAATGAATGAGGTTAAATTTCTACCAGTCATATGAAATGTGGTATGGAACTGGAGATTAAATTTAAATTCTTGATAATTCTCCAACAAGTTAAACATACTTATATTATGACCTGGCAATTCCACTCCTGGATGTATACCAAAAAGAACTGAAAACAGATGTTCAAATAAAAACTTTTACATATATGTTCACAGTAGCACTATCCACAATAACCAAAAGGTAAGGATAAAAACAAATGTCTCAGACTGGGGTTGTAGCTTAGTGGTAGAGCCTTGCCTAACAGATGTGAGGCACTGGGTTTGATCCTCAGCACCACATAAAAATAAAATAAGGTATTATGTCCACCTACATTTAAAAAATAAATGTTTTTTTTTAAAAAAGAACTATTACAAGTTCAAGGCCAATATGGTTGATTTAGGAAGACCCTATCTCAAAATAAGTAAATAAATAATGAAGATGTGATTCATATTACAATATGAACTATAAAAAACTATTCAAAGTGAAAGTTAGGCACAAAATACCACATTTTTGTATGTTACATTTAGATGAAATTTCCAGAATAGGCAAATCCACAGTGACAGAAAGGAGTTGTGACTGGGAGAAGAGGAAATAGAAAGTGACTATTTAATGGACAGTTAACAAAAACAGTTTTATCAATTAGATTGTGCTGAAGTTGGAGAACACTGTGGATGTACTAAATATCATGAATAATATACTTTAAGGTTAAAATGGTAAGGCTTGTCTTATGTATATTTTATCAAATTTTAAAAACTTACTGATTAGAACAAATTTTAGAAATTAAAAAAAAACTTGCTATCATTCAAAAAAACAAAAGATAAATAACTAAGCAATCTATGGTGCACTCTTGTAATCCCAGTGACTCCAGAGGCTGAGGCAAGAAAATCTATAGTTCATGGTCAGCCTCGGCAACTTAGTTAGACCCTGTCTCAAAAAATTAAAAAAGCCCAGAGGTAAAGAGCCCCTGGGTTCAATCCCCAGTACCAAAAAATAAAATTAAAAAATAAAGAACTAGGACTGGGGTTGTGGCTTAGAAGTAGAGCGCTCGCCTAGCATGCGGGAGGCACTGGGTTTGATCCTCAGCATTACATAAAAAATAAATAAAGATATTATGACCACCTATAACTAAAAAATAAATATATATTTTAAAAAAAATACTAAAGAACTAAGCAATGAAAAAATCGATTATACAGCATAGGGAAAAAATAATGTAATGGGGAGAAATCAATCCTCTACTTATATATAAATCAAATAATATTACAGTGAAGATTATGGGACAAAATGTAATAAGCATTTTAACAAGGCACTAGCAAAAATATTTCTAACAAAAATCTATGTGAGTGAAGGGAAGGAAGAAAAACTGTAAGAATGTTAATTGCTTCATTTTTCTTATTGTCAATACTCATATTTTTCTTAACCAAAAAAGGAATTTAACAATCTATTGTTGGCAGGGCATAGTGGCTCACACCTGTAATTCCAGTGACTCAGGAGACTGAGGCAGGAGGATGGCAAGTTCAAACCCAGCCTCAGCAACTTAGTGAGGCCCTAAGCACACAGTGAGTCCCTGTCTCTAATAAAATATAAAAAAGGGCTGGGAGGGGACCTGGGGTTGTGGCTCAGCAATAGAGCACTCACCTAGCATGTGCAATCCATCCTCGGCACAGCATAAAAATAAATAAATAAAATAAAGGTACTGTGTGTTCGACTATGACTAAATTATATATATATATATATTATATATATATAATTTATATATATAAATAAATAAATAAAAGGTGAGGGTTTGGGGTGAGGCTCAGTGGTTAAGTGCGGCTGGGTTCAATACCTGGTACCAAAAAAAATTTAAAAAAGAATCTATTGTTTCATATGGAAAAAAATTATCTGTATTTTCAGCATATATGTGTCATTAATTCATTTTTTTCTCTATGAAATCAAACTCACAACTTTTGCATTGGATAAAATGCATAGATACTTGCTATTAAGGATGGCAGACTAAACATAAACATCTAATTTCATTCTCTGCCCCAAATTCCTAACATTTAAGAATTAAGGGAGGTCTTTTGTTTTGTTTTTGTCTCTTTTTTTCCCCAGAAAAACTAGTACTAATCCTTCTCAAACTTTTCAAAACATTGAAGAGGCAAGAAAACTTCTTAACTCATTCTATGAGGCCAGTTTTACCCTGATAGCAAAAGTCAGACAAGGTAAGGTGAAGTGGCACAAGCCTGGCCTGTAATCCTAGTGACTCAGGAGGCTAAGGCAGGAGGATCAAGATTTCAAAGCCAGCCTCAGCAACTTATCAAAGCCCTAAGCAACTCAGTGAGACTGTCTCTAAATAAAATAACAAAAAAGGGCTGGGAATGTGTCTTGGTGGTTAAGTGTCCCTGACTTGAATCCCTGGTACAAAAAAAAAAAAAAAAAAAAAAAAGACAAGATGGACACAAGATAAGCCAATATCCCTTATAAACATTAATGTAAAAATCCTCAACAAAATACCAGTAAACTAATTCAGCTACATAATAAAAGATTAAATACCATGACAAAGTGTGATTTATTCCTGAAATGAAAGTATAAGTCAAAATGTAAAAATTGACCAATGTAAGACACCACAATTAACTGAAAGGAAAAAAACAAAACACACAAGACAGAAAAGGGATCTAATATAATTCAACACCCTTTCATGATAAAAACACTCAACAACTAAAGAAGGAAACTACCTCAAAATAATGAAAGCTATATCTGAAAAATCACAGTGAATATAATAATGAAGAGGGAAAGATTATAAGGCTTTTTCTCCAAGACCAGGAACAAGGCAAGGATGCCTGCCTTTACCATTTCTATTTCAACATAATACTAAAGATTCCAGCCAGAGCAATTAGACCAGAAAAAGTAAAAGACATCAAAGCTGGAAAGGAAGGAATAAAATCATCTCTGTTCACAGATGCTATCTTATATGTAGATAACCCTAAAACTTCCACAAAAAAAAGTTAGAATTAATAACTGAATCCAGCAATGTAACAGGATACAAAATCAACACACAAAAATCACTTGTATTTCTATATACTAACAACAATCATAAAAAGAAATTACAAAAACAATTCCACATATAATAACATCAAAAAGAATAAAATACTTAGGAATTAACTAAGGAGGTAAAACTCTTGTTCAATGAAAACTACAAAACATTGTTAAAATAAATTAAAGGCAGCATTAATAAATGAAGATATGTCCCAAGTTCATGGATTAGAAACCTAATAATGTTAAGATGCCACTACTACCCAAATAATCTGCAGATTCAACACAATCACCCCTTAGCAGAAAACCAATTACACTTTTTAGAGAAGTAGAAAGACCCATTCTAAAATTCATATGCAATCTCGGGGGACTCTGAATAGCCAAAACAATCTTTAAAAAAAAGGACAAATCTAGAGGATTCAAACTTCTTGATTTTAAAAAATTACTACAAAGCTCCAGTCAAAACAGTGGGGGATCCTAGAATAAAAATAGGCATGTAGTCTAATGGAATAGAATAAAGAGCCCAGAAACAAACACTCATATACATGTCAAATAGTGCCAAAACCATTCAGTAGGGAAAGGTCAATTTTTTCAACAAATGATGATGGGAAAACCAAATAGTCATGTATCAAAGAATGAAGTTGAATTCTTACCTAAAAGTATATACAAAAATTAACTCAGGCTGGGATTGTGGCTCAGGAGTAGAGTACTTGCGTAGCACATTGAAGGTGCAGGGTTCGACACCCAGCACCACATAAACAAACTAAATAAAATAAAGGTATTGTATTAATCTACAACTAAAAAAATATTTTAAAAAAAATAACTCAAGAGTTGGGAATGTGGCTTAGTGGTTAATACCTACCTAGAGCATGCAAGACCCTGGATTCAGTCACCAGTACTACAAATAAATAAATAATTCAAATTGGACCAAAGACTTAAATTTAAGACCTAAAACTATAAAATTCAGAAGAAAACATGGACAAAGCATCACAACAATAGATTTAACACTATTTTCTTGAGTTGACACCAAAGGCACAGGCAACAACAACAAAAAAAAAATAGATAAAGTCTATTTTATGAAGGTTAAAAACTTTTGTACATCAATAGTGTAAGAAGACAAGTCATGCTGGGGACATAGCTTAAAACTGGAAGACTTAAAGAAGGATCCAGTCATTGTCCTGAATTACTCCATTTTATCACTCTGACCTGTTCTCTTTAAGATTATTTCTTCTTTGCAGCTTCCTACAGGCAATCATCTCATGATGGGAACAGAAACTGCCTGGTTCAATCCCTTATGCTAGGAGGATGCCAGCAGGGAGCCAATAGGACCCTGCAACACCAGACCTGCCACCAAACTGACCAAGACTATTATGCTTATGCATACCTCTTGTCCCCCTGCATTAGTCTCTCTCCTATATAATCCTGAAGCTGTTACCAGACCAGGGAGACAGTTTTCCAGACCAGCTATCTTCTTAGACTGGCCAACTGACATAAACTCCTTTTATTTCCCACTTTTCTCTATTAACTGAACTCTAAAGGAAGTGAGTAGACCCTGGTCACAGACTCCAATAGTATGCTGACAATACCTAAGGCCCTGAGTTGAATCCCCAATACAACAATAAAAAGGTGACCCACAGAATGGGAGAAAATATTTGCAAATCATACATCTGATAGGGATTAAAATCCAGAATATATAAGTGACTCCAAAAAACTCAACCATCAAAACAACAACAAAAAAAAATGGTCAAAGAACTTGTATAATGGCCAATAAGTACATGGAAAGATGTTTAACATCACTAATCATTAGGGAAATGTAAAACCAAACTACAATAAGATACCACTTTATATCCATTAGTATGGCTACTACCAAAACAAAAAGAAAAAAAGCATTGACAAAGATGTGGAGAAATTAGAACCTTTATATACTGCTGGTGGAAATGTAAATATGGTACAGCCATTATATAAAAGTATGATAGTTCCTTAAAAAAAATTAAATAGAGTTACCATGTGATCCAGCAATTCTACTTCTGGTTATATACCTAAAAGAAATGAAAGCAGGGTCTCAAAAAGATATTTGTACACACATGTTCATAGCAGGTGTTGATTGGTTGGTGAAAATGTAACCAGAGGCTCACAAGAACTTAATCCTATATTTGCCAAGGGTGCAATGATTCGTTTTTGCTAATCTAGTGCTACCTGTGATTTTTTTTCTATAAAACTACTTCGAAAACAAGAATCAAATGTGTTCTTTTTCCTCAAGTAAATATTTTATAACACTTTTGTAGAGATGAATGTGAAAGGTGATTAATATAAAAACGTAGTGATAAATACACAAAACTATGTAAATAAGGCAAGAACAATATTTCTATTGTCAGAAGAACAACCCTAAGGAAAAAATAAAACTGAGCAGGCAGTGGCTTATACTTAGACTTCAACTTCTTGAGATTTCACATGTGAAAGATTTAGAGAAAGTCTATGGAAAAGGCATGAGAGTCTTCTGGGAAACATAGGGCTCACCATATAATGTAAGCATCAGGCCGTGTTACAGTGTAAAGAACTTTTCATCTGGCAGGAATGAGACTGGGGAAGGTGGCTTGTGTATTTCTTGTTTTTAAGATCACTATGACCTATGCCTAGCTTTTACAAATAGGATAAAACAGAATCTTCTATGGGGATACCTAAATGTCTTTAGAAATGTGTAACCTTCAGTTCTTAAACTTTGTTATTATTTACAATTTCCTCCTTATCATTTTCTTTCTTTTTTTTTTTTTTTTTTGGCACCAGGGATTGAACTCTGCGGCACCTCAGCCACTGAGTCACATCCCCAGCCCTATATTGTATTTTTACTAAACACAGGGTCTCATTGAGTTGCTTGTCACCACACATTTTTGCTGAGGCTGGCTTTGAACTTGAGATCCTTCTGCCCCAACCTCCCAGCCACTGGGATTGCAGGCATATACCACCATACCCCCAGCTCTCCTTATCATTTTCTCTTTTTTTTTTTTCCCCTAGAATTCTGGGGTAGTAGGGACAGAGAGTTGTTGTTTAGTGTAGAATTTCAGTTTTATAAGATGAAAAGTTAAACAGAAGGAAAATAGTGATGCTTGCACAAAACCATGTATGTATTTAGTATCACTAACTATATAACTAGAATGATAAATTTTGTATATTTAAACACAATTTAAAAATTAGAGCTGGACATCATGGCACTCACCTGTAATCCTAGCTACTCAAGAAGTTGCAGGAAGATTACAAGGTTGAGGCCAGCCTGAACAACTTTTAGTAAGACTCTATCTCAAGTTTTTTAAAAAGTTTTAAAATGGGCTATAGATACAGCTCTGTGGTAGAGAGCCTGCCTACTGTGAAATCCTAGGTTCAATTTCCCATACCACAATGAAGAAGGAGGGACTGGCAATTTAAAACTGTTCCCTAATGGCAATTTAAAAATATTCCATGGCCAGGGTTGTAGCTCAATGGTAGAATGCTTTCCTAGCATGCGTGAGGCACCGGGTTCGATCCCCAGCACGACATAAAAAAAAAAATAAGCCAATAAAATAAAGGCACTGTGTCCATCTACAACTAAAAATACACATTTTTAAAATAAATACAATAAAAATATTCCATAATGTGTTTATGCCATAATATATTGTACCCACTACTCTACTATAATACAATCAGGTTGTTTTCTATATCTAGTCATTTTTAAAATGCTACAAATGGGCTGTGGTTGTAGCTGGTAAAATGCTTGCCTCACACATGTTCCATCCTCAGAAACACATAAAAATAAATAAATAAAATAAAGGTATGTGTCCATCTACAACTTTAAAAAAATGCTACAATATTTTTTTTTAAATCTTCAAAGATCATTCATTAAGATAAAATGCTCTACACCACCCTCCCTCATACACACAGTGATAGTTATGTGCGCGCGCGCGTACACACACACACACACACACACACACACACAAAGTTCTTAAACCTTAAGCAATTAAGAAAAAAGAAACTACCAGATATCAAAGAAAACCCTCTAATGTGAAGGACTAAAATTTGAAAAAATAAGTTGAAGGAAAAAATAGCTTCAATAATTATTAATATCCTCAGGCAAATAAGACATTATTATATCTATGAGACAAGTTTAGGATATCATTAATGGGGGGAAAAACATCAGGAAACAATAAGGAACTGTTAAAATTAAAACTAGAAGTAGAATTTTAAAAACCACTGTATGTATTGAAAGATAAAAATTTAGGATATATACTGTGTTTCATAACTGAACATATAGCCAACAGCACTCTAACTCATGTCTGAATGAAGTTTTTACTTAACACACCTTTTCTCCATAAAGTACATCACAGTTTCTTGCACTTTAGGAACATTTGACAGCATTACACTTAAGGATTATTTCAAATAGTGAAATCATCAAGAAAAAACATGAAAATACAAAAACTGTGGCACTAAATAGACTGCAAAAAGAACACATTGATAGTCTTAAGAACTAAAACAGAGGGTACAGCATCACTCTGCTCAGCCTCACCTGGGGAATGTGAACATCAGACAACTCAAAAAATCTTTGCTTAAGCATGTTCCCTAATGATTACAAGAACCAAAAGTACTAATTTTAGGTTTCTAAATAAATTTTAGCAAATAGGCAAATTTGCAAATGTTGAATTACAAATAATAAGGATCAACTGTACATATAAACCTATCTTTATGAAATTACTACATCCAAACTTTCTATCTATATCTATGTATACATGTCAGAAATAATCACCTAACTAATGTCTATTAAGTTATTTCTAAGGTAATGGATTTTGCATGGTATTCTTTTTTACTTTCTTCTTTGTGCTATATTAATTTATTGGTAATGGGTACTAGGGATGAACTCAGGACATCATGCAGGCTTCTACCACTGAACTACATCTCTGGCCCTTTTTTAACTTTAGTTTGAGACAGGGTTTCACTAAGTTGTTCAGGTTGGCCTCAAACTTGCAATCTTCCTTGCCTCAGCCTCCCAAGCAGCTGGGATTACAGACGTGTGTCACCATGTCCAGTCTTTTTTTTTTTTTTAATATTTATTATTTAGTTATCGGCGGGTACAACATCTTTTTTTTGTATGTGGTGCTGAGGATCGAACCCGGGCCGCACGCATGCCAGGTGAGCGCGCTGACGCTTGAGCCACATCCCCAGCCCAACCATGTCCAGTCTTAATAAATTTTTTTAAATTGAAGCTATATCATTTTTATTAAGAATAAATATTATATCAATATTATTTTTTCTGTAACATGTTCATCTCAGAGCTTTAAAAAAGTTCAATAGTTCTTTCTTTTTTATGTAGGAAAATACACATTTATAAGCTAGTATTCAAAGATATGATATCATTAGTCATAAGAGTAAACTATAGAATAATGAGAATATAACCACTGACTCTGAAAAACATTATTTTGCTATATTAGGCTCCTAAAAGAAAAACTGACATTAATGAATCCTTATTGTCAAAAATGTCATTATTTGATTAACATTATTTTTGCACAGTTGTACTTATTTTGAATCTAGGTTTATCAACCCTAACACTATTGACATTTTGGGAAAGACAATTTTTTGTGTGTGGAGACTACCTTTGTATTGTGGGATGGCTAGTATAATGCCTGGCTTCTTCCCACTAGAGGCCAGTAGCACACCATCCCTCTAAGTTGTGGCAACCAAAAATATCTCTAGATTGCCACATTTCAAGTGGGGGGGCAAAACAGTGAATACAACTGTTTTAAATAAGTTACTTAAATCCAGATGGATTATAATAGACTCTTTTAAAAATTCTACTTGAGGGCAGGGGTTATGGCTCAGTGGTAGAGCGCTCGCCTAGCATGTGTGAGGTCCTGGGTTCGATGCTCAACACCACATATAAATAAATAAAATAAAGATATTGTGCCCAGCTAAAAAATAAATATTTTTTAAAAATTCTACTTGAATTAAACATCTCAGATATAGGATCCAATGAATAAACCAGCTCTGACTGTAATTGAGTATCAATGAGGGGACATAAAATTCAGACCGGCAACCAAAATATGTAAGTATAAACCCTACTGTTTCAGTTAAGTTTGCATCACTGTAACCAAAATACCTGACAAAAACAATTTAGAGGAGGGAAAACTTATTTGATGATAACAGTTTCATTGGTCTCAAATTCAAAATAAAAAATAAAAGTTCAGTGGTAAAGAGGTCCTGGTTGTTAAATCCTCAGTAGAAAATATATATATGTATAAAAAAAATACACACACACACACACACACACATATGAATATATTCATAGCCACATTAGTCACAATAACCCAAAAGTAGAAACAACACCAATATCCATCAAATCATGAAAGGATAAACAAAATGTGGTATAGAAATGTAATGAAATATTATTTGGCAATGAGGGAATGAAATACTGACACATACTAAAACATGGATGAAACTGAAAACATTATGCTAGGTGAAAAAAATCAATTACAAAAGACCTCATATGATTCCATTTATATGCAAGGTCTAGAATAGCAAATTCATAAACAAATAATCTATAGGAAGTAGACTGGAATTGTCTAGGGATAGGAAAGATGAAGGGTTTGGTATGACTGGCAAGGATACAGGTTTCTTTCTTGGAAGATAAAATTCTAGAACAGCAGCATAACACTGTTAATATACTTCAAAACACTGTATGCTTTAAATGGGTGAATTATATATGAATTATATCTCAATAAAGGAGTTAACCCAAAAGAGAGAAATGAAGACATTTTCAGACAAAAAGAATTTTTTTGCTAACAGGACTATACTACAGTAAGTGTGCAAGGAAGCTCTTGTGGCAGAAAGACTATGACACAGGAAAGAAACCTAGATGTAAATAAGGAAATAAACAGTTCTTAAAAGGGCATAAATAAATGGGGCTAGGGTCATAGCTCAATGGTAGAGCACTTGCCTTGCATGCATGAGGCCCTGGGTTAGATCGTCGGCACCACATAAAAATAAATAAATAAATAAATAAAATTTGTATCCATCTACAACTAAAAAAAAAAAATTTTTTAAAAAGGGCATAAATAAAGCAAAGTATAGAATTTCTAATTGTTTATTTTCATTGTTATAAAAGACAATCAACTATCAAAAGTAAAACAGTATCAACAGCTTATATGCTTATAAAAGGAAAATGTATAGCATAACAAAGGGGGATAGAAAGGAATTGGGTATATTCTATTGAAAAGTCTTTATACTACATGTGAAGATATATAACGTTTTTTAAAGGTGACTAAGTAAATACATGTGCTATAAACCCTAGGGCAACCACTTAATATTTTTTAAAAGATATAAATAATTAGCCAATAGCAGTGATGGCACATGCCTATAATCCCAGTGGCTTGAGAGGCTGAGGGAGGAGGATTCAAAGTTCAAAGCCAGCCTCAGCGATGGTGAGACACTAAGCAACTCAGTGAGACTCTGTCTTCTAAATAAAATACAAAATAGGGCCGGAGATGTGGCTCAGTGGTCAAGTGCCTCTTAGTTCAATCCCCAGTACCACCCAAAAAAATCAGCCAACAGCAGAAATAAAATGAAATCAAAATAATATTCAGCAAGTACAAAAGTAGGCAGAAAAAAAAGTGAAACAAAAAAACAATATAAATAAACATCTTTCAAAAGGGTAAATTTTAATCCAACCACATCAATGTAATTATATTAAATGTAAATGGCCTAAACTCAAAAAACAAAAGAGATTATTTCACTGTATAAAAGAAAAACAACATAATCTAATTAAATAAAAGATAAAACATACTTTGACTGTAAAGATATAAATTTTACCAAGCAGATAACTACCAACAGTATACTAATGGTGACAAAACCTAAACCATCAACTACTAAATAATGCCTAACTGTTGGGGGATAAGTGGAGAAACTTTGGATGGGGCAAAGTGGGGGGAGGGTACAAGGGATAAGATGGTGGAATGAGATGGACATCATTACCCTAGGTATATGTATGATTGCACAATGGTGTGAAAAATTCTGCTCCCATTGTGTACAATGAATCAAAGAGCTTTCTACTGTCAAGTATAATTGATAAGAACTAATAAAAAATAAAGTAACTAATGAGGCTAGGGTATAGCTCAGTTGGTAGAGTGCTTGCCTCACTTGTACAAGGTCCTGGGTTCAATCTCCAGCAACACACACACACACACACACACACACAAAGTAACTATTGGCTGGGCACAGTGGCACAGGCCTGTAATTCCAGTGGCTCGGGAGGCTGAGGCAAAAGGATCCAAAGTTCAAAAACAGCCTCAGCAATGGCAAGGCATTAAGAACTCTGTGAGACCCTGTCTCTAAATAAAATACAAAACAGGGCTGGGGATATGGCTCAGTGGTTGAGTGCCCCTAAGTTCAATCCCTGGTACCACCCCCCACAAAAAAGTAACTATTACTAATAATTCTCAAGACTGAAAATAACTTGAGTACATTAAATAGATCTAACTATAAAGATGAATGTATTTAGAGATAAGGAAATGATTAAATGATTTCATAACTGAGTGACATTCAAACTTCCAACTAACCGTTCTAATGGAAAAAAATAGCAACAGGTACCATTAATTATTTGAGGGTTACTACTAACTGAATCTCTAAATAAGTGTTACTATTTAGATAATAACTAAATTGATGAAGAAACTGGAAAACTGAAAGTAGTGACTTGCCTAATATCTACATAGTAAGAAATAAATCAAGGATTTAAACCCACATGGGCCTAGCCCTGAACATCACATTTTTTATTTCAGCATTCTCCCTCTAACAAGATAATTGCATAAATTATAGATAATTGTATAAGCAATTTCTAAAATTAATAAATCCAGATTAAATAGGAAGCATAAGTATCCTTTTTTAAACAATTCTCTTTTCCTAATGAAAACAACGAGGAAAAAAAAAATAAAACTAGTACCAATTCAACCCCAAAATGAAAACATACGTGCAATTTTTCTTTTGGCCAAACACTTTGCTCTATTTGACTGTTTTATCTTCGTTTTCTGCAATCCATTCTCCTCCTTTGGTTCCTGTTGCAAAACAAGAAATATGATCAGGGTGGCTAAAATTAAAAGTAGAAATTTCTGTCTCCTGTACATCTCTTCATGGCTAAAAAAGGACTCTGAAGAATCAGTGACTGTTAAAAATGTGCATATAAGACATCAGAAGAAGTTTCTTTTGCAGTACAAAAAGGGAAACACATAATATCTGGAACCAATAAAACCATAAAAATAAAAATGTATAATATGGTGACATTATTATCTATCACATACATAGTTAGGTAAAGATCAACCAATTTCCAAAATTACCAGTAGGCATCTACCCAAGATCAGAGAAACTTAATTCAAAGCTTAAAAACTAATAATAATGTTTAAATTCACTTCATACTAATTTATTTTAAATCACTCTTTAGCTACTGGGTAAGTAAAACAAAAGAAAAGAAGGTAAATAAATTCTGTAGAACTAAAACAGAACCAAATACACCTACTTCACTCCACCTAGCAGTTAACCAAGAGACACTGAGGACCAAAAAATGAAAGACAAATAATAATGAGCCAAGAAAAATCAGCTTAAAAAAATATAGACAAAGATGATTGTGTGTGTGTGTGTGTGTTTTTTCCATATATGTAAAATTGGGATCTCTGAAGACGAAAACAAACAATAGAACAAACTAATACTAAAACTATAATCGAATAAATCGTTTCAAGGAAATGGAGGGCAGAGGAGTAAGACCAGGAATCTACACTTTGAAAGTACACACCATTCTCTTGGAAAGTTGACCTTGAATAATCAATTCCCAGACATGTACTGGGTAAATCCTAAAGATAAAGAAAAAAGACAAAAAGATATAATCACCGAACTGAGGTTGTGGCTCAGCGGTAGAGCACTTGTCTGGCATGTGTGAGGCCCTGGATTTAAATCTCAGCACCACATACAAATAAATAAGATAAAGGTCCATCGCAACTAAAGAAAAAATCATTCTTAAAAAAAGGAAATGAACATACCTAGTGTAGTACGCAACAATACAAAAAAGGGAATTATTTTAAAGAAACACAAGAAATATTTTTAAACAAGGAATTTTGTCCATGTTTTTACTGGTGCATTATAATTGCACATAAAGGTGGGATTTGTTGTTACATGCATACAATATAACAATATGATTTGGCCAATATCACTTCCCTGCATTTCCTAAACAAAGGATTTTGTACCTAGCCAAAAACTCTTTCAGTTATCAAGACTGGAAAAAACAACATCAAACATGCAAGAACTTGGGAAATGCTATCTTCATAAGTTCTTCTTGACAAACCTAACAAAGAATGAGCATCATTCAATCAAAAAATGATTACAGAAGCACTAGCAAAAGAATCAACAATAAATATATTTAATTTTAGATATAAGACTAAAACAAAAGTAGGGATAAAATATAAGAAAATATGTAAATATCCTTTAATAATGTAGAAATTATACAATTAATTAATGAAAGATAGAAACAGAAAATAAAATAAGTGCACTGACTACTGAATAGTCCATAAGTGTAAATCAAAGAACACCATTTAAAACTGACAAACCATGTAAACATTAAAAGATTAAATAAGAAAAAAGAGGCCAGGCATGGCAGCACACACCTGTAACCCAGAGACTTGGGAGGCAGAGACAAGAGGTTTGTAAGTTCCAACTTAGCCTCAGCAACTTAGTGAGACCCTGTCTTAAAATAAAAACTAAAAATGGGTAGGGACACAGCTCAGGAAACCAAAGAACAGGATAAGACAGAGGACAGAAGACAGGTGACAGGAGAAAGGGGAAGGAAAAAGAAGGAAGAAGGGAAGGAGAAAGGGAGAGACAAGGGAATAAGGGCTAGGAGTACACCTCAGTGACAAAGCTCTAGCACGTGTGTGGTCCTGGGTTTAATTCCCACACTGCAAAAAAAAAAAAAAAAAAAGGGAATAACAGGAATTATGAAAGTCATATTATAAAAATGTTAGAATAAAAAATATATACTTTCCTAAATAACAAAAGATATGCCAAAAAATAGCCAAAAAACCCCACAAAGAATATAGAAAAAGAAATACAGTAAATATAACAGACTCTAACAAGATGCAACTCAAGATTATATACAAGAGATTCAGCAGTGATAAACTGATCCAAAATGTCTGACATGAAAAGGTCTAGAAGATAAGGGTAAATCGTCTAAATTTGAATCACTCCACATACCCTCCAGAAAAATCACAAGACCTACAAAGACCACAGACAATATCAAACATCAAATTATGCAAGAAAGAAATGCAGGTTAAAAAGAAAGAAAAAAATGCAGGTAACAAATTTCATCAGCACTCCCACCACTACTGCAAATCTGTGGGTACAAAGAACAGATAAAAAAGACTTAAAAGAGAGTCCATGAATAATAATTACAATAGAGTAAAGAACCATAGACAAAATCAACTTTTTTAAAAGATGTAAAAGCCAGTCATGGTAGCATATGCACATAATCCCAGCTAAGAGTGGCAGAGGCAGAAGGATTCCTAGTTTGAAGCCAGTTTGGGCAACACAGTAAGACCCTGCCTCAAAAAAACAAAAACAAAAAAAATCACCCTTAATGGGCTGGGGTTGTGGCTCAGAGGTACAGCGCTCGCCTAACATGCAAGAGGCACTGGGTTCGATCCTCAGCACCTCATAAATATAAAATAAATATATAGTGTCCATCTTTAATTAAAAAATAAATTTCAAAAAATCACCCTTAAAATTAAAAAAGTCCAGGGCTGGGGTTGTAGCTCCATGTTAGAGCACTTGCCTTGCATGCATGAGGCCCTGGGTTCGATCCTCAATACCACATAAAAATAAATAAGTAAAAATAAAGATATTGTGTCCATCTACAACTAAAAAAAAAAAATATTTAAAAACAATTAAAAAGTCTTAGCTTGGCATGGTGGCAATGCCGTAATCCCAAAGACTCCAGAGGTTGAAGCAGGAGGATCCCAAGATCAAGGCCAGCCTGAGCAACTTGGCAAGGCCCTAAGCAACTTGATGGGACCCTCTCTCAAAATAAAAAATAACTAAAAAAAGGGCTGAAGATATGGCTCAGTAGTTAAGTGCCCCTGTGTTCAATCATTGGTACCAAAAATACAATAAAATTTTAGAAAGCGCAAAATTAAGATCAAACATTGAACACAGGTTCAACATTTGGTACTTCATACCAACAGCTACATTAAAAGTCCAGGGCTGGGGATATGGCTCAAGTAGTAGCACGCTTGCCTGGCATGCATGAGGCACTGGGTTTGATTCTCAGCACCACATAAAATAAATACATAAATAAAGATATTGTGTCCACCTAAATATTATTATTTCTCTTATTCTTCCTTCAGATTCACTGAAGGAAGAATAAGAGAAATAAAGACAAATGATCCTGAAGGAGAGGGGGAAAAAAACACACACACACAAATGAGTTAATCTCTCCCCCAATATCACACCTATATCAACACCATCATTCATGAAAGAAACTGACTTCACTGAAGTAAAGAAAAGGAAACTCTCTATTTCATCTATCCATTAACTGATAAGAATAAATTCTAAACTATGAGACAAAACATAATGCAAATCAAAAATTTTCAGGTTATCAACATTCTCCCCTAAATACCAACCCAGAAAATATGCATACATGTTAAGAAGACATTCCAAACAGAATTCAAAGAAACTTTTGAAGATTAAGAAAAAACTATACCCAGGTATGTTGGTGCATGCCTATATTTCCAGCTACTTAGAAAGTTAAGGCAGGAGGATTGCAAGATCAAGGGGAGCCTGGAAAACTTAGCACGACCACATCTCAAAAAATAAAATAAAAAAGACTCAGGGTACAGCTCAGTGACACAGCACTTGCTTTGCATATCCAAGGCCTTGGATTTAATCCTTAGCACTGCCAAAATAGAAAATCAGAAATTTAAAAACCAGAAGTGTAGCTCAATGGTAGAGCACTTTGCCCAGAAATTCAAAATCTAAGATAAAAAACAGACAAAAGAGGAACAAATGAAAGTTGATCAAACTTTGAAAACAGATAAAACCACCTCAAAAACAAAAAATAAGTTACTGGGTTCCCAAGAAGTTAGGTTTAAGTAAAATCTAATAAGATATATTTAAAAAGTATAAGAAAATAAAAAAATTAAAAGTAATAACTTCCAGGATATATTATTCAGAGAAAAGGACAAAATATAAATAGGAAATATACTATATTTCACATAAAGAAGGGAAATTAAAGATACGTACATAGCTTATTTTTGTGTTAAAGTATCAGTGGAGAAATAAAAACAAACTAGTAAAGCTGGTCAACAATGACAGTGAGAGTTGTATGTAAGAATACTCATATAAGTACATAGCAAAATAAAGGATACATATAATCCAGCATGGTAGCACACACCTGTAATCCCACCTACTTGAGAGTCTAAGGCAAGAGGATCACAACATTCAGGCCAGTCTGGGGAACCCTGTCTCAAAATTCAAAAGGGTTGAGGCTGTATGTAGCTATTGGTAGAGTGCCTAGCACTCTATCTCAAAAAGGGGAGGAGATAAACACACACATCTACATCTATATATATACATACAATAGTTCCTTGAGTTATTTTGAGGTTTTGGTTTTTGTGGTGTTGTTTTTGAGGGATATTTTGTTTAGGTTTTGGTACCAGGTATCAAACCTCTACCTCTGTACTACATCCTCAGCCCTTTTTTAAATTTTATATTGAGAAAGGATCTCACTAAGTTGCAAAAACAAAAAAGATTGCTAAGCAGTACTGAGAAGGAGCAACACTGAGGGGTCTCTTAAAGTTTGTGATCTTAAATAAATGTGATCACAGTGGCACAGTTACATGTTTTGTTTTTTCCTTGCCACATTCAGCAAAAAGGGGCACTTAATAGGTGGAGGGATAGGTTTAAACAAGGTAGGGTTTTGCCAGGAAATATAATACAAAGAGGTTGAGAGAATATTCAAGATATTCAAGGGAACTGTTAATATAAAAATTGTGCTATCTATATTAGATAAGGAGGAAAAGTGGGGACATCAAATGGTAGAAGAAAATGAAAAGGTGACAAAGTCAGCTGATTAGACATCTTACTAGGGCTAAAGGATTACTGGAGTTAGGGTATTATAAGGAGTAAGTTGGAAAAGATAGGTGACACTGATTACACAATGAACATCTGAAACTGAGATATGGAAAATAGCATGTTTATTATTATGACAGGCTCAATAAGGATTCCTTATCAGAACCAGGGAACACAGAAAATGAAGTGACTGTTTCCTTAATTTTGACAAGGAGAGTCGATAGCTGGTACAGCTCTACATGCAGAAGACAGTTAAAAACATGCAGTGAGCCAGGTGCAGTGGCACACACCTGTAATCCCAGCAGCTCAGGAGGCTGAGGCAGGAGAATCCAAAGTTCAAAGCCAGCCTCAGCAATAGCAAGGCACTAAGCAAGACCCTATCTCTTAAGAAAATACAAAACAGGTCTGGGGTATGGTTCAATGATAGAGGGCCCGAGTTCAATCCCTAGTACAAAAACAAAAACAAACAAAAAAACCCATACAGTTGATGCCTTAGGGCATTAGATTTACTTCTTTTTCAGAATCCCACTTGAGAAAGGCTGAGGTGCTATGACCTATTAGGATAGATACCCAAGAGGTCAAGGAACTGAGAGGCCAGAGCATCAGAAGGGTCATATCTTGACTTGAACCAACAAAAACCGCAGCTTTGTATGATTCAGCCTAATATGTAAACAGTGAAATCATCAAGAATGATGGCAAAGAGTAGTAAAGAGAAAGATGGTAAGTGATACTTACAGTTTTCAATGAACTGAGAAGTGTTAGAGGTGGGGAATGGTCAGGAAGATTGCAGATTACTGCTTCAGGCTGAGGTAGGAGGAATAACACTATGATTTGTGCTGCAAAGTAGGTTTTTCCAGTATTCTAGAAGCAATAGGGAAGGACAAGGGCTGGGGATGTGGCTCAAGCGGTAGCTTGCTTGCCTGGCATGTGCGGGGCACTGAGTTCGATCCTCAGCACCACATAAAAATAAAAAAAAAAATAAAGATGTTGTGTCCACTAAATACTAAAAATAAATATTAAAAAATCCCCTCTCTCTCTCCCTCCCTCCCCCCCCCTTTAAAAAAAATAGTGAAGCACAAGAAGAATGTGTATTCTACCTCCAGGTCCACTACTACTATGGTATATGGAAGAAGTAACAGCCAATAGTTGAGAAGGTGCAAGGAGAACCAGGACAGCTATCTTTCAGTGAGAACAAAAAGATGAGAAAACTTTCACCAAGGAGGTTGAGAACAGTGAATTTTCTGATCACTAACAAATTCCAAGGGAACAGAGTTATTTCAAGGGTAGAGGGGGAGATTAAGATGAATTATAAAAGCAACACTGAGGGGTCTCCCAGAACACAGATTAGAGTCATATGGGGATGAGACTTCAGGGGACAAAGGCATGCCAGTGGAAGCTTGGATTTCTTGTGGTACCCAAGGTAAACAGATTTTTAAGGCATGATAGAATTATTTAAGATCATCTCTTAAAGGAAAAATACCATATAATGGGACTTTCTATACAGTAGAATACAGTAACCACTAGAGTTATTAAGTAGTTGAAATGTGGCTCGTGTGGCATCCTAAAAAAAAAAAAAGTGAAGAGAATATCAGTCAGCTGCAGGACAATTTTAGGTGACCTAATATGTAGTAATTACACTTCCTAAAGGAGGAGAGGGACAGAAATTTTTAAAAAATCAATTAAGAGAAAATAACTGAGAACATTCATAACTTGATGAAAACTACAAACACTCATATCTAAGAAGTTCTATAAACCAAAAGCACAAGAAACATTATGATAAATTTTTTTTAAAGAAAGAGAGAGAGAGAATTTTTAATATTTATGTTTTAGTTTTCGGCAGACACAACATCTTTGTTTGTATGTGGTGCTGAGGATCGAACCCGGGCCGCACGCATGCCAGGTGAGCGTGCTACCGCTTTAGCCACATCCCCAGCCCACATTATGATAAATTTAATTAAAAGTACATAATCAAGTTACTTTAAACCAGTGATAAAAGAAAAAAATCTTAAAACTGGCAGGGGACGCAAATTTACAGAGGGGAAAAATAGGAATGAAGTTAGATATTTTGTTTGAAACAATAAGCCAAGAAGAAAATGGAACAAAGTCTTTTAAAGTACTGGAAAAATAAAGTTGCCAACCATAATTTCTATATCTGGTATAACCCTCCAAAGTTAAAGCTACTAAATGTAGTAAGAATTATGGATTGGATCCTAGAATAGAAAAAGAACATTAGTGGAAAAACTGCTAGAATCCAAATGAAGACTACAGTAACATCAATGATAATGTCTTAGTTCTGATAAATGTACTGTGGATATATAAGATATTAACATTAGCAGACAGAAAGCATTCAATACAAAGGCCAAAAAATGGGGAACAGAAAAAGAAATATGGAACAAACAAACAAACAAAAAAATAACAAGATGATAAATGGAATCCTAACCATATCAATAATCACATTAACTAAACTGCCTAAATACCTAAGTAAAGATATTGATGGAGGTATTAGGTAGAGATTGTCAGACTGGAAAATAAAGCAAGACTCAACTATCTATGCTCCCTACAGGAAGTACACTTGTAAAGACAAATAGGAAAAGACAGGACTAATCAAAGAGCAACAAGGAAAGCAAACACAAACTCAAGGCCAATACTGAAAGAAAGCCATCCAGTAAAGAAAGAAAAATGTCTGCAGGATTCTACAGTATGTAACTATTAATATAACCTGTAATATAAAGAACATTTGAGAAGTTTCTAACAGTTTTCTTTTGAAATAAACTGCTAAAAGTTCTAAAATCTTACAGGCATAAATTTTGATGTTGAAAGCTTTAGAGGGAGAAAATCTCCTTATCTTTACAGCTACATTATATAATAAATGGGATAATCCATTTAGAAAATGTTGAATTGCTTTTTCTAAACATTATGAATGTAGCTGTGTACTTTTTTTTCTTTGCAGTGCTGGGGATGCAACCCAGAGCTTTGTGTATGTAAAGGAAAGTTCTTTACCACTGAGCTACATGCCTAGTCCTTCAATTAGTGTGATTATGTTAATGTGTAATTCATAGTAGAAAAAAAGTTACATTTTTGTAAATGCTAAAGCTTTTATAAACCTTTCTTCTTTCCCAAATACTATAGTTTCCATGCACAGCTTTTACAAATTCAATTTACAGAATGTCTTTACACTGATGTTTGGTAGAAGTTCAGGAATATCACTTTTATGTAAATACGACTCCCTCCTTTTATCAAGTAATTTTAATTTCCTAGTCCACATAATACTACATCATTCTGTGTCTCTGTAACAATGTGTAGTCTACATAACTTTTTTGTATCACAAGTGGACATACAACTAAAGCTGAACCAACAATTCTAAAAAGTACAAAACCACTGCTAATTTTTTACTTTTGTCCCTGGGAATCCAGTAAAATCAGATGACTTGCCTAAAGAGAATAAAATAAGTTAGAGATAGATGAATTTGGCTTTAGGATTATTAATCTTTTTGAAATCCACTAAGAGCATATATAAGGACTAGTAGATTAAAATTTAAAACTACATGATAAAGGCTTATAGTTAAGAAATGTCTGGGGCTGGGGATGTGGCTCAAGCGGTAGCGCGCTTGCCTGGCATGCGTGCGGCCCGGGTTCGATCCTCAGCACCACATACCAACAAAGATGTTGTGTCCGCCGAATACTAAAAAATAAATATTAAAAATTCTCTCTCTCTCTCTCTCTCTCTCTCTCTCTCTCTTTCTTTCTCTCTCCTCTCTCACTCTCTCTTAAAAAAAAAAAAAAAAAAAGAAGAAGAAGAAGAAGCCTGGTCCAGGGAAAGAGGAGATCTGGCTTCTCACCCTTTAAAAAAAAAAAAAAAAGAAAGAAATGTCTCAAATTTCTCATTGTATATGTAATAGTATTTTTTTAATTTTTTTGTAGTTGTTGATAGATAGATGCCTTTTATTCATTTATTTTTATGTGGTGCTGAGGATTGAATCCAGTGCCTCACGCATGCAGGCAAGTGCTCTACCACTGAGCTACAGCCCCAGCCATGTAGTAGTATTTTAATTGTAAAAAAAAAAAAAAAAAAAAAAAAAAAAAAATCGATAAAAAAAATGCATGGTAGTATCTCAACTCCTTTGTAATTGCTAAGATTTGCCCTATGACATAATATATGGTCTATTTTTGAGAAGGATCCATGTGCTGCTGAGAAGAAAGTGTATCCGCTTGATGTTGGGTGGTATATTCTGTATATATCAATTAAGTCTAAATTATTAATTATATTATTGAGCTCTGTGGTTTCTTTATTCAACTTTTGTTTGGAAGATCTGTCCAGTGGTGAGAGAGGTGTGTTAAAATCTCCCATGATTATCTGTCCAGTGGTGAGAGAGGTGTGTTAAAATCTCCCATGATTATTGTGCTGTGGTCTATTAGACTCTTGAACTTGAGAAGAGTTTGTTTGATGAATGTAGCTGCACCACTGTTTGGGGCATAAATATTAATGATCGTCAAGTCTTGTTGGTGTATGGTTCCCTTGAGCAGTATGTAGTGTCCTTGTTTATCCCTTTTGATTAACTTTGGCTTAAAGTCTATTTTATTTGATACAAGTATGGACACCCCTGCTTGCTTCCGGGGTCCGTATGAGTGATACGATTTTTCCCAACCTTTCACCTTCAGTCTGTGTATGTCTTTTCCTATCAGATGAGTCTCCTGTAGGCAGCATATTGTTGGATCTTTTTTTTAATCCATTCTACTAGCCTATGTCTTTTGACTGGTGCATTTAAGCCATTAACATTTAGGGATACTACCATGCATTTTATCTGATCATAATGGAATGAAATTGGAAATCAATAATAAAATGAGAAAGGAAAAATCCTACACCACATGGAGATTAAATAATATGCTACTGAATGAACAAAGGGTTACAGAAGACATCAAAGAGGAAATTAAAAAATTCTTAGAGGTAAACGAAAACTCAGACACAATATATCGAAATCTTTGGGACACTATGAAAGCAGTGCTAAGAGGAAAATTCATTTCATGGAGTTCATTCCTTAAAAGAAGGAAAAGCCAACAAATAAATGACCTCATACTACACCTCAAAGCCTTAGAAAAAGAAGAACAAAACAGCAGCAAATACAGTAAAAGGCAAGAAATAATTAAAATTAGAGCTGAAATCAATGAAATCAAAATAAAAGAAACAATCGAAAAAATTGACAAAACTAAAAGTTGGTTCTTTGAAAAAACAAATAAGATTGATAGACCACTAGCCACGCTAACAAAGAGAAGAAGAGAGAGAACCCAAATTACTATCTTACAGGATGAAAAAGGCAACATCACAACAGACAATTCAGAAATACAGAAGATAATTAGAAATTATTTTAAAACCCTATACTCTAACAAAATAGAAGATAGTGATGGCATCGATAAATTCCTTGAGACATATGAACTACCCAGATTGAGTCAAGAAGATATAAACAACCTAAACAGACCAATATCAAGTGAGGAAATAGAAGAAGCCATCAAAAGACTACCAACCAAGAAAAGCCCAGGACCGGATGGATATACAGCAGAGTTTTACAAGAACTTTAAAGAAGAACTAATACCAATACTCCATAATCTATTTCAGGAGATAGAAAAAGAGGGAGAACTTCCAAATTCATTCTATGAGGCCAATATCACCCTGATTCCCAAACCAGATAAGGACACCTCAAAGAAAGAAAACTACAGACCAATATCCCTAATGAATTTAGATGCAAAAATCCTCAATAAAATTCTGGCAAATCGTATACAAAAACATATCAAAAAGATCGTGCACCATGATCAAGTAGGATTCATCCCTGGGATGCAAGGCTGGTTCAATATACGGAAATCAATAAACGTTATTCACCACATCAATAGACTTAAAGATAAGAACCATATGATCATCTCGATAGACTCAGAAAAAGCATTCAACAAAGTACAGCATCCCTTTATGTTCAAAACATTAGAAAAACTAGGGATAACAGGAACTTACCTCAAAATTGTAAAAGCTATATATGCAAAGCCTCAGGCTAGCATCATTCTAAATGGAAAAAAACTGAAGGCATTCCCTCTAAAATCTGGAACAAGACGGGGATGCCCTCTCTCACTGCTTCTATTCAATATAGTTCTCGAAATACTGGCCAGAGCAATTAGACAGACAAAAGAAATTAAAGGCATTAAGATAGGAAAAGAAGAACTTAAATTATCACTATTTGCGGATGATATGATCCTATACCTAGAAGACACAAAAGGTTCTACAAAGAAACTACTAGTGCTAATAAATGAATTCAGCAAAGTGGCAGGATATAAAATCAACACGCATAAATCTAAGGCATTCCTGTATATCAGCGACAAATCCTCTGAAATGGAAATGAGGAAAACCACCCCATTCACAATATCCTCAAAAAAAATAAAATACTTGGGAATCAACCTAACAAAAGAGGTGAAAGATTTATACAATGAAAACTACAGAACCCTAAAGAGAGAAATAGAAGAAGATCTTAGAAGATGGAAAAACATACCCTGTTCATGGATAGGCAGAACTAACATCATCAAAATGGCGATATTACCAAAAGTTCTCTATAGGTTCAATGCAATGCCAATCAAAATTCCAAAGGCATTTCTTGTAGAAATAGATAAAGCAATCATGAAATTCATATGGAAAAATAAAAGACCCAGAATAGCAAAAGCAATTCTAAACAGGAAGTGTGAATCAGGAGGTGTAGCGATACCAGATTTCAAACTGTACTACAAAACAATAGTAACAAAAACAGCAAGGAACTGGTACCAACCCCGATGCCCCTCAATAGATGAATGGATTAAAAAAATGTGGCATTTATACACAATGGAGTACTACGCAGCACTAAGAAATGACAAAATCATGGAATTTGCAGGGAAATGGATGGCACTAGAGCAGATTATGCTAAGTGAAGCTAGCCAATCCCTAAAAAACAAATGCCAAATGTCTTCTTTGATATAATGAGAGCAACTAAGAACAGAGCAGGGAGGAAGAGCAGGAGGAAAAGATTAACATTAAACAGAGTCATGAGGTGGGAAGGAAAGGGAGAGAAAAGGGAAATTGCATGGAAATGGAAGGAGACCCTCATTGTTATACAAAATTATATATAAGAAGTTGTGAGGGGAATGAGAAAAAACAAGGAGAGAAATGAATTACAGTAGATGGGGTAGAGAGAGAAGATGGGAGGGGAGGGGGGATAGTAGAGGATAGGAAAGGTAAAGAATACAAAAGTTACTATTATGGCATTATGTAAAAATGTGGATGTGTAACCGATGTGATTCTGCAATCTTTGTAATGTTTTGAATAACCAATAAAAAAATTTTTTTAAAAATTGATCCATGATACTTAAATACTGAAATATAGTTGTCACTTAGTGCTATGATTTGGATCTTAAATGTCCCCTAATGACCCATGTGTTAAAGGATTGGTCCTGGGGCAGGGAGGGCGGGGGCACTATTGGAAGGTAATGAAATACTTAAGAGATGGGGCATACTAGAAGTATAGGTCAATGGAGTTGTGCCCTTAAAAGAAGTAAACAGTTTTGTTCTACCATGTGCTCCTGCCATTATGTGTTGCCTTGCCAGAGGCCCAAAACAACAGAGCCAATCCATCATGGACTAGAACCTCCAAAGTTATGATCCCAAAAAAACAATTTCTCTTTATAAGTTGATTATCTCATATATTTGTTATGCTGGCTGCTGTTTAACAAACACACTTGGTATAAGCTGATTCAAAGAACCAAGCCCCTCCCCACAAATCTCCATGGATATAAAATGGCATAGCATTTGCACATAACCTAAACATCTTTCCATATACTTATAAAACGTCTCTAGATCATTTACCTAATATAATATATATGCCATATAAATAGTTTAATCATACTGCATTGTTTAGAGAATAATGATAAGGGAAAAAAATATCTGTACATGTTTAAACGAGAAAGAAACTTCTACATTTTCAAGTCACAGATGGTGAGCCCCCTGGATATGAAGGGAGAGTTGTATAATAATATTACACAAGGAAACCAACCTATTTGGAAACATGGCTGTAGTAGAAAAAATATTTTTTCAAATATTTATTCTTAAGTTTTAGATGGACACAATATCTTTATTTTACATTTATGTGGTGCTGAGGATTGAACCCAGTGCCTCGTGGATGTTAGGCGAGCACTCTACCACTGAGCCACAACCCCAGCCCCAAGAAGAAAATTTTATTCTTGTTTCTCTGTCAAATAAATGACAAGACTGCAAAAGGAGGAAATATTCATTGTCTTAAGGAAGATGACAATAAAAAATTATACTAGTGACTAGTACTTTGATAGTCTGTATATTAACATACATGAACTAAATTACTAAACTAAATTAGGGTGAATCAATGTTAACAGAAAATATTGAGTAAAAATGGCATTTCTAAGATACCATTTTGAATATTAGGTCATCTTGGAAGCTTTCAACAGTTAAAAGATACTTCACATGTATTGATGTGAAATACAGGAAAATGGCAATACAAAATAATTACAGCTTTAGGTATATGGTTTATAATAAATTAAAGAAGAAAAAAAAGAACATATGGTAACTTGCTTTCTCCACTGCCCCAAGTACTGGGAATTAAATCCAGGGCCTCACAACTACAAGTGCTCTACCATTGAGCTAAACCCCAGCCATTTTTATGTTTTGAGACAGGATCTTGCTGAATTTCACACGCCAGCATTGAATTTACAATCCTTGTGTCTCAGCCTCCTGAGTAGCTGGGATTATAGGCATGTGCCACCACACGAGGTATAATATGGATTTTAAAATCAGAATTTGGCACAGATAACTATTTTCTTTATTTGGGGGGGGAGGGGTATGGGGTGGAGTGGCGGGTTCCAGGAATTGAACTATTTTCATCTAAAGGAGAAGAGTCTTAATTATTTCAATAATTAGATTTTTCTGCTTCTAAGAAGACTTCCAATGAAATTAGGATCCACTATTTTGAGAGAATTCTATAATATTATGCAAACATTGTCACTGAGTTTGGTACTTAATAGAATTTTAAATTGGACAAATTTATTCTATTCTAGTTAAGTCATAAATTTTTCTATTAAAGAATAAAGAAAACTGGAGTAGCTACAGTAATACTAGAAAAACTAGATGTCAAGGCTGGGGGTACAGCACAGTGACAGAGCACTTGACTACTATGTATGAGGTCCTGGGTTCAATCTCCAGCTAACAAACAAAAAAGTAGATGTCAGAACTAAGATTATACCAGTGCTGAAGAAGGTCATTTCAGCTGAGCACGGTGGCGTATGCCTGCAAGCCCAGAGGCTCAGAAGGCTGAGGCAGGAAGGTCACAGTTCAAAATCAGCCTCAGCAACTTAGCAAGGCCCCAAGAAACTTAGCGAGACTCTGTCTCAAAATAAACAATAAAAAGGTTTGGGGATGTGGCTCAGTGGTTAAGTGCTCCTGGGTTCAATCAAAATAAAAGAAAAAAGGTCATTTCGTAATGATAAAGAGGGGTCAATTAATCAAAAGATAATCTTAAACATTTACACATCTAATGGTAAAACTTCAAAATATATGAAGCAAACACTAATAGAACTAAAAAGAGAAATAGATAAATCTACAATTACAGTCAAAGACTTTAAAAGCCCTGCAAATAGGCAGAAAACCAGTAAGGATACAGTAGACTGAACAACATTAACATCCAGTTTCCTTGACTGACATTTATAGAAAGTGCTGTCTAATAATGCTACCTCATATGCACGTTTTTAATAATTTTTTGTGTTTTGTAGTTGTAGATGGACAGAATGTCTTTATTTGTTATGTGGTGCTAAGGATAAAACTCAGTGCCTCAACACATGCTAGGCAAGTGCTCTGCCACTGAGCCACACCCCAGCTCCCCTCATGTGTACATTTTTATCAATTACACAAAGAATATTTACCAAGATAAATGATATTCTGGGCCATAAGACAAGCTTCAATTGATTTTAAAAGGATTCAAATCATACAAAATACATATGACAAACTAAATTAGAAATCAGTAACAAAAACATCTGTAGAGGGCTGGGGATGCGGCTCAAGCAGTACCATGCTCGCCTGGCATGCATGCGACCCAGGTTCGATCCTCAGCACCACATTAAAAACAAAGATATTGTGTCCACCGAAAACTAAAAAATAAATATTTTGTAAAAAATCTAGAAAATTATCAAATATTTGGAAACTAAATAGCATGCTTCTAAATAACTCATGGCTTGAAGAAGAAATCTAAAGGGAAATTAGAGGGCTGAGAGAGCTATCCCTAATACTTGCCTAGTGCGCAAAAGGTCCTGTTTGCTCTCCAGCACTAAAAAAAGCAAGGAGAGGGGCCAGGGTTTTGACTCAGTGGTAGAGGACTTGCCTAGCATATGTGAGGAACTGAGTTCAATCCCCAGCACACATAAAAATAAAGATATACAACAACAAAAAAAAAAAGCAAGGAGAGGGAAATGAAAAGTGCTCATAGTAGTACTAAACACCCATATTAGGCCTCCAATCACTGCTCTTAGCTTCTACCTTAAGAAACTAAGTGCAGTGGCACATAATTATAATCCCAGAGACTTGGGAGGTAAGGAGGATGCTCACAAGTTTGAAGCTAGCCTCAGCAATTTAATAAGAGGGAGACCATGTCTCAAAATAAAAAATAAAAAGGGCTGAGGAGGGAGCTCAGCGTTAAAAATGTCCTTAGGTTCAATCTCCAGCATGGCAAAAGAAAAAAGAAAGAAAAAGAAACAAACTAGAATCAAAAGAGAAAATTAACCCCAAAGAAATAAAAAAATAAGACAAAATGTACATAAGTGAAACAAAGTAAAAAAAAAAATATATATATATATATATATATATATATATATATAGAGAGAGAGAGAGAGAGAGAGAGAAACCAGTTAAAGCAAAGTGCTAATAAGACTAATCAGTATAAAAAAAGAAATTTGGAAGAAAGAGGTGGTATCACTAGTTTTCAAAATGGTTTAGAAAGAAAAAATTCAATAATGTAGTTGAAATGCATGAACTCCTTGAAAGACATGAAGCATCTCAAGAAAAGATAAACTGAATAACCTTTATTTTTAATGAAATTGAAACTAGATAATATCCTTTCCAAAGACAACACTTCATGCCCAGATGGTTTAATTGGTGAATTCTTTTTAAGAAAGTATAATATCAATTCTACTAAGATTCTTCCAGAACCTAGATGAGATATATCCCAACTGATTCTGAGGACAAAATGGCCTCCAAAATGTTTCTGGTTATCAAAACCAAAAACATTATAAGAAAAAGTACAGATCAAGCCAGATCCAGGAGCACAGGCCTATAATTTTAGGTTATTTGGTAAACCGATGCAGGAGGATAACAAATTCAAGCCAGCCTTGACAATTTAGCAAGGCACTGTCTCAAAATAAAAAAAAAATAAAAAGGTACAATGGCTCATCCCTATAATTCCAGAAACTGGGGAGGCTGAGGATAGAAGATCGCAAGTTCCAAGACCAGACTCAGCAACTTAGTGAGGCCCTAAGTAAGACCCTGTGACAAAATGAAAATTAAAAAGGACTGTTGATGTAGCCCTGGGTTCAACCTCCAGTACCAAAAAAAAAAAAAAAAGCAGGGCTAGGGCTAAGGCTATATAGCTCAGTAATAGTGCCACTGTGTTCAATCCCCAGAGTACTTGAAAAAAAGGAAAAGAAAGCAGTCATGAGCTGGAGCTGGAGGTGAGTGGTAGAGCACTTGCCTAGTATGTATGAAGCACTGGGTTCAATCCTTAGCACCACATAAAAATGAAAACAAATAAAATAAAGGCATTCTGTCCATCTATGATTACAAAAAAAAAAATTTAAAGAAAGCAATCATGAATATAAAGACAAAATCCTAAAAAAAATTCACAAATCAAATCCAAAACTACTAAAAAGATAATATATCATAAGTAAGTGGAGTGTGTCTCAAAAATGCTGAACAATGTTTGAATGGTTTAACATTCAATGATTAATGTAGTTCACCATATTAACAGATTGAAAAAGAAAACAAGGAATTCACCACAATACATGGAGAAAACGCATTTGACAAAACTCAATATCCATTCCTGGTCAAAACTCTCAGCAGTGGTACATGTCTGTAATCCCAGCAGCTAGGGAGGCTGAGGCAGGAGGATCACAAGTTCAAAGCCAGCCTCAGTAAAAGCAAGGCACTAAGCAACTCAGTGAGACCCTGTCTCTAAATAAAATACAAAACAGGGCTGGGGATGTGGCTCAGTGGCTGAATGCCCTGAGTTCAATTCCTGATACCTGCCCTCCACCCTGCGCCCCCACCCCCACAAAAAAATAAGAAAAAAAAAAACTCTCAGCAGGCTGAGCATGGTAGTAGTACATGGCTGTAATCCCATTGACTCGGGAGGCTAAGGCAGGAGGATCACTAGTTCAAAGACAGCCTCAGAAACTGAGCAAGGCCCTAACCAACTCAGCAAGACCCTGTTACTAAATAAAATATTTTTTACGATGTGATTCTGCAATTTGTATTTGGGGTAAAAATGGGAGTTCATAACCCACTTGAATCAAATGTATGAAAGATGATATGTCATGAGCTTTGTAATGTTTTGAACAACCAATAAAAAAAAGAACAAAAATAAAATAAAATATTTTTTAAAACAGCTAGGGATGTGGTTCAGTGGTTAAGCACCCCTGGGTTTAATCCCTGGTACAAAAAAAAACTCTCAGCAAACTAGGAACAAAAAAACTTCTTCAAAATTTTAAGGGGCACTGAGAGAAAAACCTCCTCCATTTTCAATAACTTCATAATTAATAGTGAAAGACTGGTAGGGCACTTAAACCAAAAAAAAAAAGAAACTCAGGTTGGAAGGGGCTGGGGTTGTGGCTTAGTGGTAGAGCACTTGCCTAGTATGTGTGAGGCACTGGGTACAATCCTCAGCACACAAAAACATAAATAAACAAAATAAAGGTCCATTGACAACTAAATATGTATACATAAACAAACCCAAGTTGGAAAGAAAAAAATAAAGTAGGTCATTAATAAATGACCTGATTATAGAAAATATAATTATAGAAAATATAAAATATAATGGAATCCACAAAAAGAACTCTAAGAACTAATAAGTTTAGAAAGTTTGAAGAATACAAGAATACACAAAAATCAATTGTTTACATATTCTAGCAAGAGGCTAACTAAAAATTTATTAAATAACATTTACAACAGCATCAAAATACATGATCCTAAGGATTAAATTTTACTAAAGATATAAAAGATATGTATTCTAAAAACTAGAAATTATTGCTTAAAGGACTATTTACAAAATCTAAAAATATACAGATAAGAGTCTAATATCACACTGCTTAGATGTCAATTTTCCCCAAATTAATCTAAAAATTCAAAACCACTCCAATCAAAATCCCAATGGGTTTTGTGGGTATAGGCCAGTGGTAGAATGGTTACCTAGCTTGCAAAAGGTTCTGGGTTTGATCCCGGCAAAAAACAGATAAATAAAAATAAAATAAAATCTCCCAACAGGGCTTTTACGAAATTGACAAACTGATTCTGAAATTAATATGAAGGCTCACATCTATACAGGAACATAAGTTCAAGTATAGCCTCAAAAATTTGGCAAGACCCTGTCTCAAAATAAAAATAAATAAATATTTTGTGTGTGTGTGTGTGTGTGTGTGTGTGTATGTGTGTGTGTATAACGGGATGAGGATGTAGCTTAGTAGTTGAATATCCCTGGGTTCAATCTCAATACTGGGGGAAAAAAATTTAATAGGAAATGAAATTAATACAGAAATGCAAAGGATCTAGCATACAAAAAAACCCTGACTAAAAAAAAAAAAAAATTAGAAAACTAACACTACTTGGTTTCAAAAATTATTATAAAGCTACAAATAATAAAAGCAGCATGATAATGACATAAATAGGCAAAAGATCATGGAATATAGTCCAGAATAAACCTACATTCATATACGTGACTGATTTTAACAAAGGTACAAGGGCAATGCAGTGAAGAAAGAACAGGCTTTCCAACATACAGACTGGATACAATACACAAAAACACAAAAATGCTCATGGATCTACACCTTATACCATATATAAAAATTAACTTGTAGTGAATAGCATTATCAAATTTCTAGAAGAAAACAAAAAAAAATATTTGTGATCTTGGGCTAAACAAAGATTTCTTAGATATACCACCAAAAGCACAATCCATAGAAAAACAAATTGGTAAATAACAAAGTCATTTAATTAATAACTTCTGGGCTGGGGATGTGGCTCAAGCCGGTAGCGCGCTCGCCTGGCATGCGTGCGGCCCGGGTTCGATCCTCAGCACCACATACCAACAAAGATGATGATGTGTCTGCCGAGAACTAAAAAATAAAAAATAAAAAAAAATTACTTCTGTTCTTCACAATACATTGTCAAGATAATGGAAAGAAATGCCAGCACAGTGATAGATGCCTGTAATCCTAGGAGTTCAGGAGGCTAAGGCAGTAGGATTACAAGTTCAAAACCAGCCTCAGCAACTTAGCAAGGCCCTAAGCAACTTGGCAAGACCCTGTCACTAAATAAAATATTTTTTAAATGACTGGGGAGGGCTGGGGACATAGATTAGTTGGTAGAGTGCTTACCTCGCATGCACAAGGCCCTGGGTTCAATCCCAAGCACCACCCAAAAAAAAAAAAAAAAAAACGGCTGGGGATAGGCTAAGTGGTTGAGTGGTCCTGGGTTCAATCCCCAGTACCAAAAGAAAAAAAAAAGATAATGGAAAGTCAAGCCATAAACTTGGAAAAAGATATTTACCAAGCATATATCTGATAAAGGAGTTGTAAGTAGGACATATAAAGAATTCTCAAAACTCAATAATAAGTAAACAGACAGGACTGAAGATATAGCTCAGTGGTTTAGATGTGATGTAAGACACGTACGTGTAAGACAATACAAGGAGAAATGATTGGGTTATACCCTTACACTAATTAGTGAATTAATCCCTGATGAGATTAACTGAGTGGTAATGGAGAAGAGGGGCACTGAGGTTGTGGCTATGGGGTATATATTTGTATCTGGCAAGTGGAGTCTGTCTCTCTTCCTGATTACCATGTGAGTTGCTTTTCTCTGCCACATTCTTCTACCAAGATGTTCAGCCTCACCTCAAGCCCCAAGGAATGGAGGCAGTCTTTCATGGTCCAAGACTTCTGAAACTATGAGCCCCTAAATAAACCTTTCCTCTTGTAAAATTGGTCAGCTCTTTTAGCCACAGCAGAGAAAAAGTTGAATAAAACAGCACTTGATGGCCATGTAAAAGGCCCTGGGTTAGATTCCCAGCACACAAAAAAATAAAAAAAAAGAATTTATTAGCCGAGCATGGTAACACATGCCTGCAATCAGTGGCTCAGGAGGCTGAGGCAGGGAGATCAGAGTTCAAAGCCAGCCTCAACAACTTAGAGAGGCCCTAAGGAACTCAGCAAGACCCTCTCTCAAAATAAAAAAGGGCTGGGGATGTTGCTTAGTGATTAAGTGGCCCTGAATTCAAACACTGGTACCAAAAAAAAAAAAAACCCACAAACAAAATTGTATATTTAAATCTGTAATGTCAATATCTGCAAAAGAATCTGAGAGGGACTGAGTTGAGTGACAGAGCATGTGCTTATTAGCATGTACAAAAGCCTTAATTTAAACTCAGCTTCAAAAGAGAGTTACTAAGCTGAGATAAAACATAGTCTTTGCTTTTTTTAATATTTATTTTTTAGTTGTAGTTGGACACAATATCTTTATTTTGTTTGTTTATTTTTATGTGATGCTGAGGCTTGAATCTAGGCCCTTGCACTTATGAGGCGAGTACTCTATCTCTGAGTCACAAACTCATCCCCATAGTCACTGCTTCTATAAGTTATTTTTTAATAAGAAATACTAAAACTGTACTTAAGGGCTGGGGATGTGGTTCAAGCGGTAGTGCGCTCACCTGGCATGTGTGCGGCCCAGGTTCGATTCTCAGCACCACATACAAAGATGTTGTGTCCGCCAAAAACTAAAAAATATTTAAAAATTTCTCTTTCTCTCTCTCTCTCTCTCTCTCTTTAAAAAAAATTAAAACTGTACTTAAAAGGCTAAGAAAAGAGGGTGTAGGAGGCAGGAAGATGGTGGAATTTGATGGTCATTATCCTAGGTACACATATGACTGCACATATGTTGTGACACTACATCATGTACAAAGAAATTAAAAGATGTGCTGCAATTGTGTACAATGAAACAAAATGCACTCTGCTGTCATATATACCTAATTAAAATAAATAAATAAATTTTAAAATAAAGGCTAAGAAAAAAAATGCCTCTAGGTATATAGTGTGAGCAAATGTTAAAGTAAGACAGACACTGAGATTCCAGAAACTACTCTCTGAAAAAATGGAGAAAAGATGCCACACAGGAATATATCTTTTTTCCAGAAGAACAAGACTTGTCCCCTTTTTCTTTTGGATTTACTGTTGTTGTTTTATTTTGTTGTTTTAACACATAAGAATATCAAAAAGGAAAAAACAACTAATAGGTTCTTGTCCACAAAAAGTCAGTTAGCTTTATTTCTTGCCAGGCTTAAACTACATCCTGAACGTTTATAACAATATCTGTTATCATTTATTGAAATATCACTGTAGGAAATTTTACTTGTATTATTCCTAATCAACACAATAATCCTGTAGAGTGTTACTACTCTTATAGGTGAGAAAAAAAAGTTCAGAAAGGACAACACAGTAAATGGCAATTCCAACACAATTGGTAAGGTTTATAAAGAGCTTTTGTTTGTTCTCTTAGAAACTTGGGGAGAATAAAACAATAAAAGAATGGACTGACTCAAGTAAAATAACTGCAGAAACAAGTTAGATCAACTGAAGCATTAACGATGTCAGATTTATAGTATCATCTTTACACAAACAAACAAACAAAAAAAAAAACAGACAAGATATCTCCTGACTTATTTTACACCAAGGAACAAGGACGTTTTCTAAAAGACACATTCAAATAAGTAAAATAGCACTTATAGGTAAAACTTAAGGTGGGTATTTTCTTTTTCTTTTTATAAAGTGAGAGAGAAAGAGAGAGAGAGAATTTTTTTTTAATATTTATTTTTTAGTTTTCAGCAGACACAACATCTTTGTTTGTATGTGGTGCTGAGGATCGAACCCAGACCGCACGCATGCCAGGCGAGCGCACTACCGCTTGAGCCACATCCGCAGCCCAAGGTGGGTATTTTCTTGAGAGAGCCTAATTGTAAAGGTCAAGCATTAATGATAGGCATTCAAAATATAGAAATTCTTCCTTCCAGGAAATCATGATCCAGTGATAGAAGTGAAAAAATACAGTAGCAATTTCAAAATGGTATGACAAATAATACCACAGAAGTAGTACAGGTTTTATGGAAGCACAATAGATGGCCAAGTGACCTAGTCTTAGAAGATATACAATGAGTCAGGCAGCAAACATCATGTTAAAATTCGAAATGATTTTGTAGGAATTGCGAAGCCAAAGATTTTTAAGCAAATAAGTGCAAAGATCTACAATCTGAATTCTTAAAAGAAAGTTGAAGCTGGGCCTGTAATCCTAACAGCTTGGGATGCTAAGGCAAGAGGACTGCAAGGTCCAGCCTCAACAACTTAGCTAGGCCCTGAGCAACTCAGCAAAACCCTGTCTCTAAATAAATATAAAAAAGGGCTGGGAGATGTGGCTCAGTGGTTAAGTGCCCCTATGTTCAATCCCTGGTACCAAAAAAAAAAAAAAAAGAAAGAAAGAAAGTTACAATAAATTTAATGAAATGTGTGGAGGAAAATCTGAAGGCAGAAAAGCCAGTTTTAGACTCTTTTACAAGAATCCAAATAACATTTGGTCAGGAAAAGAGATGGAAATGGAAAACAACAGACTTTAGTATCATTTAAGAGGTAAAAACTAAATCATGTAGTAACCAGGAATAAAAGATGAAAAAGGTCAAAAACATGATTCTGAGGTTTATTAGCTTGAGACAAATGAATGGTTTTACTATCAAATAAGACAGAAGATACCAGGAGGGGGAAAAAAGAAATCTGGAAGAAACCACAATAATTCAGTTCATTACTTACTGGATGTGATCTACAGGCAGGTGGAAAACTCCAATAAACAAATGGAAATAGGGACTAAAGGAAAGAAGTTAATATCTACAGAGAAGGTCAATCTTTATGCTTTCCACAATAATAGAAATTTCTATGGTTGTGCTAATACAATAGATACTGGCCTCATGTAGTAGCTTTGTCCCCTTGATTGTGACTAGTGCAATATAGGAACTGATTTTTAATTAATTTTAATTAAAATAGCTATAGGCAGTTAATGGCTATTGTACTAGATTACATCTAAAGACTTAATTCACATTTATCTCTCTTTTTTTTTTTTTTTTTGCAATTCTAGAGATCAAAGACTTTGCACCTACTAGTATTCTACTATTAAGCTGTACCTCAGGTGCATTCACATTTTCTTTCTTTCAATTTCCTGACACACAAAAGATTAAGATTTCTAATTGATTTAACTTATTCCAACAGTTGTAAAATATACCATTAGGTTAAAATATATTATGAAATTATAATCCATCCTCTGCCGAACAGCATAATTACTTTCTTTTAAGTAACTCATAATTCCATTTACAAATCATATGAAACTGAATAACAATTGCCTGGTCTTGGCAAGTTAGCATGAAAGTACAACTACAAAACAAACCATACATGTGTAAAGAGGCTTAATTTCAGCTGAGCGTAGTGGTGCACACCTGTAATCCTAGGCTGAGGCAGTAGAATCCCAAGTTTGAGGTTAGCCTCAGCAATTTAGCCAGGCCCTAAGCAACTTAGCAAGATCCTATCTCAAAATAAAAAATAAATAGGGCTGGGAAGTGGCTCGGTGGTTAAGGTTAAGAACCCCTAGGTTCAATCCCCAGTAACAAAAAAAAGGGCGAGGGGGGGAAAAAAGGCTTAATTTGAAACCTACAACTTCAAACTACTGACCTCTCCATCACTATCAGATATCACAATGAATGCATCCTCAAGTCTACGCTTCCTCTTCACACTGACAGAACTGGTAGCTTCAGCATCCTTCTTCTCCAGGTTTTGAGATTCAGAGGCTTCTTTAACTTTTTTCTTTCTGCGTGGCATCGTTTTACCTGAAATACAAGGTCAAATAATTTACTTGAAGTATAAATTTCCTAGAAGTGATTCAATTTAGTCATGTAAAATAAAAAGATATTCATCCTACAAGTAAAAACTGGATTTCAGAACTTTTCTACTACTCATTAAAAATTACATTCTTTTTGGGGCTGGGATTGTAGCTCAGTGGTAGACTGCTTGCTTCGCACCTTTGAGGACCTGGGTTTGATGCTCTGCACAACATTAAAAAAATAAAGTGAAATAAAAATTATTCTTTTCTATAGAGAAAAAAATACACACACAAATCTTGTTTCTGTGAAATTTTAATAGCAATAATATAACAATATTATATTATTATACATTAGCTTAGATAACTAATTTTCTAAACTACACATTAATAATTTGCCTAAAAAATATTTTTTAAAATACCAATGTCTCAAGCAAGCATGGTGGCTCACACCTGTAATCCCAGCTATTCAGGAAATTGAAGCAGGAGGATTACAAATTTGAGGGTAGCCAGGCACAATGGCACATGCCTGTAATCCCAGCCAATAGAGAGGCTGACTCAGGAGGACCACAAGTTCAAAATCAGCCTCAGCAACTTAGCTAGACCCTAAGCAATTTAGCAAGACCCTATCTCAAAATGAAAAATAAAAAGAGCCGGAGATGTAGCTCAGTGGTAAAGTGCCCCCTGGGTTCAATCCTCAGTATCTAAAAAAAAAAGCTGGCAACGTAATGTTGTCACATGTGAAGTCCTAAGGTTTAATCTCCTGTACACCCCAAAAAATTAAACTTATTAAGTTTAATTCAAAAGATATAATAGAAAGCAAACAAAATTTTAAAAATAAAAAAATTAATTAAAGTTTTTAAAATGTTTTTTTTGTTGTTGTTGTTGTTTTTTTTTTGTTTTTTTTTTTTGTTTTTTTTTATTGGATTCAGCTTTCTGGGTTCTTTAATTTACTATATATGTCCTCTACACTAAATGTGATTAATTGCAAAAAAATAATCTCTTCAGGAAACCTTCATAACAAAATACCAGATTCCCTATTAACAAGAAAAGGGGATCAAGTTTAACAGGCCAAAACAGAAGACAGGAGTCTGTCAAAACATATAGATGGCACAAGACAGCTCTGACCTCAGACCCCCTGTGCTGAAGGAGTCACTGGCCAAACTCCAAGGTGTAAGAGCTGTAAATAACCAGAGTCAAATGAGAAATACAAGAATGTTTCCCATTTAGTCATCTTCTGAGCTCTCCGCAGACCTTTCATCTGTAACCACTTTCCAATTTGTGCGTTTGTTTGTCCTCTCCTGTATTTCATTGTTAACTATGGGGATATGGACATTTTTCTCTCTCTTTTTCCTTTTGGTTTTCTCATTGTCTCTTTCCTCACTCTCCTCAGAACTGCTGGATGCTGAATCATCTGACTGGGAAGTGTCACTTTCTGCCCCTACAAATAAAGCAGATTTTTTGAGAGACTTTTTCCTAGATTTTTTCTTGCGCTTATGTGGTTGTTTTCTTTTCCTGGTACTAGAAGCCCCAGTTTCTTCTGAGTACTCGCTTGAGGAATCTGCTGTTACATCTGTGGCTTCCTTCTTGCTTTTCTTCTGTTTTTTGTGTGATCTTTTTTTCTGCTTCTTTTTGTGAGATTTCTTTGACTTCTTATGTTTGCGGGATTCGTGAGTAGATGATTTTACCTGGGGAGATGTTTTTTTCCCATTGGTAATATCTTGCTGATCACTACTGTCTGTTTCAAACTCTTCAGGGTACAATTCTTTATAACCACTGTGACCCCATCTGTCTGGCATGTTAGCTTCATAATCATATAGCTTCTTATTCCAGGATTTAGCTTTCAGAAAATCATCTTCCAGAGTCCCAGCAATTTCATTCTTTGGCCTCCAGTAGTCTCTTTGACTTTCTTCATCAAAACCATCACTACGCATCCGACTTGAACTGCTGGGTAACATTTTCCTTTTCGTCCCCTGGTAAGCATCCTCCATCTGTTTCTCTAGTTCTCTTATTTTCCACATATCTGACTCCTCCTGAATCTTATTGTGAGCATCTGTATGCCGGATGACATTCCTCAGGAGGACTTTCCCCAATGGAACCCGAGACATTCTTCAATCCCTCAATCCTGAGGAAATCAGGCATCTTGTTAGTGTGAGACGAAGAACCACTCCATTACAAGATCGTGCGCCGCAGCCTCGCGTGGCCTTTAAAATGTTTTTTAAAAAAATTTTTAATTAAAAAATAAAATAAGAGTGGCTGGGATTGTGTCTCAGGAGTAGAGTGTTCACCTAGCACATTCGAGGCCCTGGGTTCGAGCCTCAGCACCACATAAAAATAAATAAATAAAGGTATTGTGTCCAACTACAACTAAAAATAATTAATTAATTAATTAATTAATAAAATAAGAGTTAGGCATGCAGCTCAGTGATAGGGCATTTAACTCGCATGCTTGAGGCCCTGGGTTCAATAACCAATAGCAAAAAAAAGATTCAACTTAATAAAGGGATTCTACCAAAAATCCACAGTTAATACTCTAATATATTTAAAAGCAAAAGTTTAATTCTTCCTCCTTAAGACAAAGAACAGGGGGGAGGGAAGAATAGAAATTCACTGGATTAGACAAAGGTGAACAAAGGGAAGAAGGAAGATGGGAATAGGAAAGAATGAATCAGACGAAACTTTCCTATATGACCAATAAAACTCCACATCATATACAACCACAAGAATGGGATCCTAATTAGAATAAGTTATGCTCCATGTATGCATAATATGTCAAAATACACTCTATTATCATGAATACATAAAAAGAATTTTTAAAAAAGAGCAAAATAAGAATGTTTGCTTTCACTAGATACCATGGTATAGGCCTGTAATCCCAGCTACTTTAGAGGTTAAGGCAAGAAGATTGTGAATTGGAGGTCCTCCTGGGCAATATAAGGATATTCCATCTCAAAAAAAAAAAAAAGTGCAGTGGTACATTTCTGTAATCCCAGTTACTAGGAAGGTTGAGACAGGAGAATGGCAAGTTCAAAGTCATCCTAGACAACATAGTAAGACTGTGTCTCAAAACAAAAAAATTTAAAAGGCTGGGGATGTAGATCAATGCTAGAGAGCCCCTGAATTCAATCTCCAGTACCACCCCCTGCAAAAGAAAACCAGAAAAACAATCTCTAGGGCTGGGGGTTATGGCTCAGAGGCAGAGCACTCACCTAACACGTGTGAGGCCCTGGGTTCAATCCTCAGCACCACATAAAAAATAAAGGTATTGTGTTCAATTACAACTAAAAAATAAATATTAAAAAAAAATCTCTGGGCTGGGGATGTGGCTCAAGCGGTAGCGCGCTCGCCTGGCATGCATGCGGCCCGGGTTCGATCCTCAGCACCACATACCAACAAAGATGTTATGTCCTCTAAGAACTAAAAAATAAATATTAAAAAAAAAATTCTCTCTCTCTCCCCTCTCTCTCTCTCTCTTAAAAAAAAAATCTCTACTTTCATCACTAAAAATTATAGTGAAGGCTCTAAGCAGGTTAATTAGAGAAGAAGAAATAAAAGGCATTCAAATTAGGAAGTAAAACTATTAACCACTTGCAGATGTCATGATCATGTTTAAAAAACAAACAAACAAACAAACAAAAACCACTAATGAATTCCCTAAAAAAACAACTAAAGAACAAGTTCAACAAGGTTGCAGGATACAAGGTCAATCAATATAAAAAAAACAATTACACTGCTATACACTAGTAATAATCCAAATTTAAATTTTAAAAATTCCATTTCTAATAGCACCTAAACCAATAAAGTCCTTAAGAATACATTAAAAAAAAAAAAGAAAGTTCAAGACTTAGAACTAAAAACTTAAAACAATATTGAAAGAGGGTAGGAACATAGCTCAGTTGTAGAATGCTTGCCTAGCAAGTATCACCAGGTCCACCAAATACAAACAAAACACACACACATATTTGAAAGAAAATAAAGGAGATCTAAACAAATGCAAAGCCCTCCCATGTTCATGAAGTGGAAAGACTTGTTACTATAAATATGGAAATACTTTCCAAATTGTTCTACAGATACAACATAATCCCTAATAAAATCCCAGTTTGGGGCTGGGGTTGTGGCTCAGCATATAAATAAGTAAAATAAAAGTCCACTGACAACAAAACAATATTTTTTTTTAAATCCCAGTTTGCTTTTTTGTGGAAATAAGACAAGCTGATCTTAAAATTCATTTGAAAATGAAAGGGTCCCAGAATAGCTAAAGCAATCCTGGGGGTGGGGAGCAAACTTTGATTTGGAGTACTCAAACATCTCAATGCCAAAACTTACTGCAAAACCATAGTTGCCAAGACTGTGCTCACACACTTGCACTGACATAAAAACAGATAAATGGATCAATAGAATAGAACTGAGATTGTAAAAACCCAAACATTTACTGTTAACTAATTTTATATTGCAGTAACATGATAATTAATGGAAATAGTCTTTTCAATAAATGATACACATAAAAAGAAAATGAAATTGGACCCATCTTACACACACATAACAATTGTGTAAACTGAATTAAAGACCTAAATGTAGGAACAAAATCTATGAAACTCTTTTAAGAGAAAATTCAGGGCTGGGGTTGTAGCTCAGTGGTAGAGCACTTGCCTAGCATATGGAGGAACTGGGTTTGATTCTCAGCACCACATATAAATAAATAAAATAAAGGTCCGGGCTGGGGTTGTGGCTCAGCGGTAGAGCGCCTGCCTAGCGTGTGCAAGGCCCTGGGTTCGATCCTCAGCACCACATAAAATAAATAAAATAAAGGTACTGTGTCCAACTACAAAAAAAAATTCTAAAAAATAAATAAATAAAGGTTCATCAACAACTAAAAAAATTTTTTTAAAAAAAGAAAATTCATCATAAAACTTTTGTCACCTTTGATAGCCAATACTATATTAAATATGACACCAAAATCACAATAAAAGAAATAGAAAAATCAGACCTGATCTAAATTAAAAACCTTTATGCTTCAAACCATAAAGCATCAAGAAAGTAAAAAAAAAAAAAAATTAAAGAACAGGAGGAAAAATTTGCAAATTATCTAAGGAACAAAGGATTTATATAAAGGACACTTGCAACGCCATAGTAAAAAAGCAAATAACCCAACTAAAAAATGGGATAAGCACATGAATAAACATTTCTCCAAAGAAGATATACAAATGACCATAAAGCACATAAAAGATGTTCAATGTTATTAGACACTGTGAAATACGAATCAAATTACAATGAGATACCACTTCACACTATGATGACTATGAAAAGAAAAATAACAAGTACTGGTAAGAATGTAGATAAATTAGAATCTAGTACACCAATGGGAATGTAAGATGCAGCTGCTGTAAAGTAATGAAGTGTTTATTGATTCATGAACCTTGAAAACACCACACTAAGTGAAAGAAAACAGACACAAAAAACACATTGTTAAGATTCCATTTACATAAAATATCCAGAATAGGAAATCCACTGAGACAAAAAGTAGACTAGTCATAGGGCTAGGGAAAGGAAAATGTAAAACGGTTTTTAACAGCTATGGGTTTTCTTTTGGGGTTAATGATAAAGTTCTGTAAAAAAGAAAATGGTAAAGATTGTTCAACACTGTATATATGTGGCAGAGTGCTTGCCTCACATGTGTGTGAGGCATTGGGTTCGATCCTCAGCACCACGTAAATAAATAAAATAAAGGCATGTGTCCAGCTACAACTAAAAAAAAAAAAGCCACTAAATTATACACTTCAAATGGCTAAAATGGTAGATTTTATGTTGTGAATTTTACTTCAGTTTTTAAAAGTGGATCCCCAATTTATTTTTACAACCACAACAAAGAATCAGACTCAAATATTTATTTTTTTTAATTTTAATATTTATTTTTTAGTTTTCAGCGGAGACAACAACTTTGTTTGTATGTGGTGCTGAGGATCAAACCCGGGCTGCATGCATGCCAGGTGAGCGCACTACCGCTTGAGCCACATCCCAGCCCCAGACTCAAATATTTAAACAGAACAATCTTAACTTTGTTACTAACTTTCAAATCTATTAACTATTCCATTATTCCTAAGGGAGCTATTATATATTATCTTAATGCTAAGATTAAGCATTAAGATCTTTCTACTAAAACTACTTCAGGGATAAAAGACTGTAAATTGAGAGATGCCAATAAAATAGTATACACCCATATGCGCCAAGTGACAAAATTATTCCACATATGAATACAAGCACAAATATGAATAAAAGTTTTAAATTGATACATGAAAATCATATTAATGGAGTACCATGTAATGTTTCAATACACATATACATTGTGTAATGTTTAAATCAGGTTGATATATCTATTTCCTCAAATATTTTTCACTTCTTTGTAGTAAAAACTTTCAAAATCCTGTCTTCTAATATTTTGTAGGTTTTTATTATCTATAATCACCCTACTATGCAACAGAACACTAAAGCTTCTTGTTCCTGTCTCTTAATAACCCAGATATCAACCTTTCCTCATTCCTCCCACCCTTCACTCTCCCAGCCTCTGGGAACCACCATTCCACTCTCAACTTTCACTGAAATCAACATTCTTTTTTTTTTTTTTAATTCCACATGAGTGAAATCATATGGTACTTGTCTTTCTGTGCCAGGTTTATTTCACTTAACATAAAGGTCTCGGTACTACTGTGTTGTCACAAACCAGAGTTTCATTCATCTTTATGACTGAATAGTATTCTATTTTATGTTCTACAGGTTGCTTCCATTTCTTGGCTATTACTGCAATGAACATGAGAGTGCAGAACTCTCTTCAACATAATGATTTCATTTCCTTTGGATATATATCCAGGAATGGGACTGTTAAATCATATAAAGGTTCTGTTTTAAATTTTTTGAGGAATTTTCATACTGTTTTGCTTTGCTTGTGGTGCTAAGGATTGAACCCAGGACTTCAAACTTGCTAGGCAAGGATTCTACCATTGGGTTACATGCCCAGTCCCCCAACCATACTGACTTCCATAATAGCTATAATAATTTACATTCCCACAACACGAGTTCCTTTTCTCCACATCTTTTGATGTCTCTTTCTTCAAGTGCTAGGGATGGAACTCAGGGCCTCATTCATGCTAGGCAAACACTCTACCACTGAGGTACACCTCCAGTCCCTGTTTTTTATCTTTTCATTCTTATTGGGGGGTAAAAATGATATCTCATTGTGGTTTTGGCTTTCCTTTCCCTAATGATTAATGATGTTGAACATTTTTTTTCCATATTCCAATTGGCATTGGTGTGTCTTCTTTTGAGAAACATCTATTTAAGTCTATTACCCCTTTTTAAATCAGGTGAATATGGTTTTTTGCTTGTTCCTTATATACTATGAGTATTGACTCCTTGTCAGATATAGTTTGCAAATATTTTCTCCTATTCTGCAAGTTATGTCTTCACTCTGTTGTTTCTTTTGCTGTGCCGAAACTTCTTAATTTGATGTAATACCATTGTCTATGTTTGCTTTCCGCTTCTTGTGTTCGGGGGACCTTGTCCCCAAAAAAATTCTTGCTTATTTCAAGGTCCTAAATTGTTTCCTTTAAGTTTTCTTCTAATAATCATAGTTTCAGGTCTCATGTTAAAGAATTCAATTCATTTTTAATTGATTTTTACAACTGGTAAGAGATAGGAATCTAGTTTCATTCTTTGGCAAGTAGATATCCAATTTTTCCAGCATCATTTATCAAAGACTGTTTTTGCCAAAATCTATGTTCTTAACACTTTTGTCAAAATATGATTGGCTGTAGATATGTGGATTTACTTCTAGGTTCTCTATTCATTAGTTGACATGTCTCTTTTGTTTTTTTCCCCAAAATATCTTGCCCCCCAACCGTATTATTATTATTATTTGTGGGGGGGGGGGTAGAGGAAATTAAACCCAGGAATGTTTAACCAGAGCCATATCCCCAGACTTCCCCCCGCCAGACAGGGTCTCACTAAATTGCTTAGGGCCTTGTTAATTGATGAGGCTGGCTTAAGACTTGTGATCCTCCTGCCTCAGCCTTCAGAGTCACTGGGATTATGCGCCACCACACCTGGCTTCACCTTTGTGTTTTTACTACTACAGCTTTGTTGCATATTTTGAAGTCAGATAGTAAAATGCTTCCTGCTTTGTTCTTTTTGCTCAAGATGGCTCTGGCTATTTAGGGTATTTTGTGATTTCATACAAATTTTAGGATTATTTTTTTCTAGTTCTGTGAAGAATGTCATTAGTATTTTCATAGATTGCACTGAATCTGTAGATTGCTTTGGGTAGTATGGATATTTTAATATTGATCCGTCTAATCCAGGAACACTGAATTTTATTCCACATTTCTATGTTCTCTTCAACTTCTTTCATCAATGTTTTATAGGTATCATTGTAGAAGAAGTCTTTCACCTCACCAGGCATGGTGGCACATGCCTGTAATCCCAGCAGCTCGGGAGGCTAAAGCAGGAGGATCAGCAACCTAGCAAGGGCCTAACCAACTCAGCGAGACCCTATCTATAAATAAAATGTAAAAAAAGAGCTGCAGTTGGGACTCAACAGTTAAGTGCCCCTAGGTTTAATCCTCAGTAACCAAAAAAAAAAAAAAAAAAAGGTTTTCACCTCTTTGAATTTATTTGATTTCTCAACAATTGTTGGTGTATAAAAAAAGCTACTGATTTTTATACACTGATTTGTATCCTGCAATTTTGTTGAGTACGTTTATTAGTTCTAATAGTTTTTTAGTGGAGTTTTAGGGGTTTTCTAAATATAAGATCATATCATCTGCAAATAGTGACAATTTGTAGCTGGTGCAGTGGCATGTGTGTATAACCTGGTCACTTGGGAGACTGAGGCAGGATGATCACAAGTTTAAGGCCAGCCTCAGCAATTTAGAGCTCTCCTGGGTTCAATGCCCCAGTAGCCAAAAAAAAAAAAGTGACAATTTGACTTCTTTTCCAATTTGGATGCCCTTTCTTTTTCTTGACTGCTTGTTCTGGCAAGCATATGTTGAATAAAAGTGATGAAAGTGGGCATTTTTGTCTTGTTTCAGATCTAACCTTTCAGAAAACAAAACTGTTGGCTTATTATAAATAACCTTTATTATGTTTAGGTGCATTCCTGTCAAGAGCCATCCATGGACTAAGTGTGGACCAAACCAGCATAGCAGCCAGTGAATAGGAAAATCTGGTATGTGGGAACTTCCAGTGGTAATCCTTATGGTTAAGACCACCCAGATACATGTGAATTTCTATTCAGCTTCTGCCAAGTCCCACAAAGCACGGGAGATGGGCTGACCTGCTGTAGCCACAGAGATGGGTGCAGCTTCCCAAGATGCTAATCATGGCTGCAAGACACCATGAAGCAAGACTCCACCCTGAAACCTTATCCCTGCCTTTGATGTACTCTCTTAAATAAACCACTGGAGCCATTTTTTAATTGTTCAGCTCCAACTCCTTTGTGGGCTGGACCTATTAGGCACTCCATGCCTTTCAAAACTAATGCTTTGTCTTATTTCTTCACTAAATATTTCAGACTTTATTTTCTCAGGTGGCTTATCCCCTACTAAACAGGAAAAATTACGCTGGTGAGGTGGTGGCCACCTTGTGATACATCCCTTCTATACCCAATTTGTTTAACATTATATATCATATTTTTCGTACTTCATTATGTTTTTATGGTGTCTCGTATTCATTGACTTGCATACATTAACCATCCTTGCATCTCTAGGATGAATCCCACTTGGTATGTACAATAATCTTTTTTTTTTTTTTTTCAGTGCTGGGATTTAACTCAGGTGCATCATACCACTGAGCTACATCCCCAGCCCTTTTAACTTAGTTTTGAGACAAAGTCTCACTAAGCACTAAGTTTCAGATGCTAACCTCAAACTGTCAGTCCTTCTACCTCAGTCTTCTGAGTGCTGGGATAACAGGCATACATCACTGCTCCCATCAAACAATCTTCTTAATGTGCTGTCAGATTCAGTTTGCTAGTTCTTTGTTGAAGATTTTGGGTCCTTTATTCATCAAGGATATTGGCAAGCAATTTCTTTTTTTTGTTGTGTTCTTATCTGGTTTTGGTATTAGGATAATGCTGACCTTGTAGAATGTGCTTGGAAGCATTCCTTACTCTTCTATTTTTGGAATAACTTGAGAAAAACTGATATTAATTCTTCCTTATGTTTGGTAGAATTCAGCAGTGAATCCATCTGATCCTGTGCTTTTCTTTGATGACAGACTTTTATTACTGGTTCAATCTCATTCCTTGTTAATGATGCATTCAGGTTTTCTATTTCTTCATGATTCAGTCTTGATAAGGTGTTAAATATTTAGGAATCTATCCATTTCTACTAGGCTATCCAAACTATTATCAAACTGTTGGCATACAATTTTCATAATAATATCTAAAATTTTTTTGTATTTGTGTATTGTCAGTTGTAACATCTCCCTTTTCATGTAATTTTATTTGAGTCTTCTGTTTCTTAGTCAGTTAAGGGTTTATTTTGTTTATCCTTTCAAAAAACTCAGTTCATTCATTCTTTCCTTCTACTAATTTTAGGTTTAGATTGTTCTTGGTTCTCTAGTTCCTTGAGATACAGTGATAGTTGTTTATTTGTGATCTTTCAGTTTTTTGATATAACATTTAATGCCTATAAACTTCCCTCTTAAAACTGTCTTTGCTTTATCTTATAGGTTTCAGTATATTGTATCTCCACTTCCATTTATTCTAAGTATTTCACAAATTTCCTTCTTGATTTTTTTCCTTGATTCATTGGTTGTTCAAAAGTAAGCTGTTTAATTTCCATGTATTTATAGAGTTTTCAAATTTTTTCTTGTTATTAATGTCTAACCAAAAAAGAATCTCAACAGTATTTCAAATTTATCAAATGTGTTGAAACTTGTTTTGTGGTCTATAATAAGGTCTATCCTAGAGAATGTTCTACATGTTACTGAGAAAAAATTACATTTAGCAGCTGTTGGATAGAACATTAAGATCCATTTGGTCTAAGGTACAACTTAACTCTCCTGATTCTCTGTTGCTTTTCCATCTAGATGATCTATCCATTGCTGAAATTAAGGGTCAAAGTTCCCAACTATTATTGTAACACAGTCTCTCTCTCCATTTAGGTCTACACATATTTGCTTTATATATCTGGGTGCTTCAATACTGGATACATATATATTTAAAATTATTTCCCCTTTTATCATTATATAAGGACCTTCCTTGTCTCTTTTTGCTGTTTTTGATTTAAAGTCTATTTTATTTGACATAAATATGGCTATTCCTGCTTCCTTTGGGGGTAGGGTGTGGGGATTTAATCCAGGAGCACTTAACCACTGAGCCACATCCCCAACCCATTTAATTTTTTATTTTTTGGAGACAGGTCTCATTAAGTTTCTTGCTAAGTTGCTGAGACTGGTCTCAAACTTGCTATCCTTGTGTCTCAGCCTCCCAAATCACTGGGATTATAGGCAAGCACCACCGCACCTGGCTCTTGCTTCCTTTGGTGTTCATTTGCATGGAATATCTTATTCCATCCCTTCACTTTAAGTCTATGTGTGTCCTTAGAGGTAAAACAAGTTTCTTGTAAGCAATATAGAGTTGAGTCTTTATTTTTTATCCATTCAGTCACTCTTTGTCTTTTAATCAGAGAATTTAATCCATTTATATTCAAGATAATTATTTTTTTTAAAGAGAGAGTGAGAGAGGAGAGAGAGAGAGAGAGAGAATTTTTTTTAATATTTATTTTTTAGTTCTCGGCGGACACAACATCTTTGTTGGTATGTGGTGCTGAGGATCGAACCCGGGCCGCACGCATGCCAGGCAAGCGCGCTACCGCTTGAGACACATCCCCAGCCCCAAGATAATTATTGATAGTAAGATCTTTCTATAGACATTTGTAACTTATTTTCTAGTTTCATTGTAGTTCCTGTCACATACCCCTTATAGTCTATCCTTTGTGTTTAAGTGACTTACTGTAATAGTGTGTTTTGACTCCTTGCTTATTATTTTTCAGTTCTCTATTATAGATTTCTGCTTTATGGTTATCAGTAAAGCTAACAAAAAAATCTTTGATTAGGGCAAGTTATTCTGAAATGACAGCAATTTAACATGATCCTAAAGACAGAAAAAGGAACAAAAGAAAATATACCAATAAGAAAACTCTACATTTGCTACGTTTGTACTCCTCCATTCCTCTCAGCATTTTTTTTAATTTATCTTTTATATTTTTTACTGTGCTGGGACTTGAACTGTGGGCCTCATTCATGCTAGGCTATTGTCTACCACTTAGCTATCCACCAGTCCTCATATTTTCAATTTTTGATATCCCATTTTATATCTTTCTATAATTGCCTATTTTCTAACACATTAATGTAGCTACTAATACATTTTTTGCTTTTAAGACTTCACATTAAAGTTATAAATTGTACAGTATACTTATGATATTAAAGCATTCTGGATTTGTTTGTATAAATACTCTTATTAGTAAATTTAATACCCTTCCATGTTTTTTTCTTACTCATCAACATCCTTTCATTTAGTTTGAAGAACTTTAATATTTCTTGTAGGACAGATCTGGTGGAGATATAGTCTCTCAGCTTTTATTTGTCTGGGAATGTCTTTATCTCTCCTTTACTTCTAAAGGATAACTTTGCTAAGTACAGTATTCTCAGGTGACAATATTTTTTTTTCCTTCAGTACTGTGAAAACCTTATGCCACTATCTCCTCTTCTGTAAGAGTTCTGCTGAGAAGTCTGCTGTCAGGTGAATTGGGACATTCTTATGAATTATTTGTATCTTTTCTCTTATAACCTGAGAATCTTCTCTATCACCTTTGAGAGCTTGACTTTCAGATGTCTTGGGGAAAAATACACTTATTTTTCTGTTCTTAATATATATTTTTAAATGACAAGCCTTGAAGAAATAAAAGAAATCACACAGAAAAGATCAAAAAATTAAACTACATATCGTTTTTTGCAGTGTGTGGTGCTAGGGATCAAACTGAGGGACTTGCATATACTAGGCAAGCACTGTACCACTGAGCTACACACCCACTTTTCTGTATTTAAATAACAGAATTGAGAAATAACTATAACACATGTAAACATTTGCTGATAATTAAACACAAACTGTCTGCTATGGTTTGAATGTATCCTGCCAAAATTCATGCATTGAAATCTAGTCACTAATTGGTTGATATTAAGAGGAGAACCTTAGAGAAATAGGTCATGAAGGTAGAATGAGAATGAGAATGTGAATTAGATTAATGCCCTTATAAAAGAGGATTGAGAGAACTTGTTTGCCCCTTTTGCTTTCTCCCATTTAAGAATGCAATAAGAAATCAAGGCAGACAGCAAGCCCTCACTAGACACCAATCTGCTGGGGCCTTGTTCTTGGGATTTTCTGGCCTTCAGAACTATAAGTAATAAATTTTTATTGTTCATAAACTACCTAGTCTAAGATATTTTATTACTGAAGCAAAAAGAAACTAAGATACTATCAATTCACAAGAGAAAAGAAAGCAAACATGAAATGCAAATATATGGAATCTATCAAGTTATCATTACATAAAACAAATAGGATATATTTTTACTTTCTAGATTAAAAAATTTAATTTTATATTAATTCACAAATAGTATAGTTTTCTAAACAGTAGACTACAAGAAAAAATGGAAAATACATACACAACTTTGTACAAATGGTACCATATTCTTCAGTTTTAACCACTCACCTTTCCTCACCTTGGTAGGATTCAGATGCTTTACACCTTTACTCAAACATTCTATAAAACCCATGATCATTTTATAACTTAAAAATATATTGCAGTATTTGTAGTTTTTAGTCTATAAGTCCTACACGACGTGTTTTGTTGAATTTATAACCCAAGTGTTTTTGTTTTGGTTTGTTTTTCAGGGTTCTTTTGGGTTTTCTGATGTATATGTACTTGTCTTTATCTAGTGGACTTTAGTAGGGAAATTAAGGTGAATTTTCAAGGCTATTTGGACTGATCTCAAATTGTCACACTTCAAAACATAACATATTATATCAAACACTCTCTTCCAGTAATTAACGGTGGTAGACACCTGTAATCCCAATGACTCAGGAGGCTGAGGCAGGAGGATCACCAACTTTGAGGTCAGCCTCAGCAACTTGGTAAAGCACTAAGCAACTCAGCAAGAACTTGTCTCAAAATAAAAAGGATTGGGGATATGGCTCAGGAGTAAAGTACCCCTAGACTAAGTGCTTAGTACCAAAAATAAATAAATATGAAAAATAAAATAAAAAATAAACTAAGGCCTAAATTTCTGGGTGAAATGAGAACACTGTAGAATATGAGATAGGGTCTCACTAAATTGCTTAGGGCCTCACTAAATTGCTAAGGCTGCCTTTGAATTTGCAATCCTCCTGCCTCAGCCTCTGGAGCCACTAGAATTACAGGAATACACCACCATGCCTGACCTGAAAATCCAGATTTGAAACAAAGAAGTAAAATTATATTTTCATAAGCAATGATCTTTTATATAGAAAAACCTAAGGAATCCACTAAAAATGATTAAAACTAAGAAATTAGTTCAGCAATATTATAGCACACAAGATCAATATAAAAAAAATAAACTATTTCGGGGCTGGGGATGTGGTTCAAGCAGTAACACGCTCGCCTGGCAGACACAGGGCCACTGGGTTCCATCCTCAGCACCACATAAAAATAAAAAAATAAAGATGTTGTGTCCATCGAAAACTGAAAAATAACTATTAAAAAATCTTCTCTCTTTAAAAAAATTAAAATAAAATAAACTATTTCTACACATGTGCAATAAACAATCTGAAAATGAAACAAGAAAGCAATCCCAATACTTAGACATTTCATTTTAATAAGAAAAGATATGTTGGAAGCTGCCCTGGATGAGCACACCTTTAAGTCCTGATGCAGGGGGCTCTGACCAATTACTACATTTAGGACAGACTGGGCGTTGTCCCAGCTCAGATAGCAAGGTGTAGCTCCAAGTGCAGGTGGCTCCAAGTACAGGCATCACCCTCGGGTTGAGTTACACTCACCTGATCCTTTGTAATCCTACCCCTGTGCCCTTTTGGGGATGGAATGTTCAATGGAACCTCCCCCTTGTGTGTCCCCTATATAAGAATAAAGAATTCCAGTGGTTCCCTCTCTTTCCAAAGACCCTTAAGGTCTCAGAGCTGTCCCCAGATTATTGAAAAGGTACTTCTGTGTGGTTGTGTGCTTTTTTTGTCGTTTTCTTAAGTTATTGGAATAGTCAGATTTTGTGAACCCAGCATTAGATTGCCAATGGTGATAGATGTGCAAAACTTGACTTAGTATCAGATGGCAATGTTCTCCAAATAGATAAACAGGTTCAACACAATCCCCAATAAATCCCAGGTGGTTGTTCTGTGGAAATTGACAAAATAGGGGTTGGGGCTGTGACTCATCGATAGAGCACTCGCCTCACCTGAGCCATACTTTCCAATTTCATAATCTATTGCAAAGCTACCATGATCAAGAATTTGTGGCACTGGCATAAGAACAGATATATGGGGCTGGGCTTGTAACTCAGTGATGGAGTGCTTGTCTAGCATGAGTGAGGCACTGGGTTTGATTCTTAGCACCACATACAAATAAATAAAGTTCTATCAACAACTTAAAAAATGAAAAAAAAGAACAGATAAATGGATCAAAGGAATATATTTAAAAGTCCAGAAACCCATGCTCTCATTTACAGTCAACTGATTTTCAACAAGGCCACCACAAACACTCAATGGACAAAGAATAGTCATTTTAATCAATGATGTTGGGACACTGCTTAACCAGATGCAAAAGAATGAAACTGGACTCCTACCATACAAAAATTAGTTCAATTAAAAACTTAAGTTTAGGGGCTGGGGATGTGTCTCAAGAGGTAGCGCGCTTGCCTGGTATGCGTGCGGCCCAGGTTCGATCCTCAGCACCATATACAAACAAAGATGTTGTGTCCACCGAAAACTAAAAAATAAATATTAAAAATTCTCTGTCTCTGTGTCTCTCTCTCTCTCTAAAAAAAAAAAAAAAAAAAAAAAAAAAAAACTTAAGTTTAAAAACTAAACCTAGAAAACTCTTAGAAAGGCAGGTATAATCTCCAACAAACTGAAATTAAGTAATTGTATTTCAGAAATGACATCATAAGCACAAACAATAAAATAATAAAATAGGTAAATTGAACATCAAAAATGAAAAACTTGGGCTGGGGTTGTACACCAATTGTCTGGCATTGGTGGGGCACTGGGTTCGATCCTTGGCACCACATAAAAATAAATAAATGAAAGGCATTCTGTCCATCAACAACTACAAAACAAAAAAAATTTTTTTTAATTAAAAACTTTAGGGCTGGGTCTGTGGCTCAGTGGCAAAACATTTATATGCTAGGTAAGTATGTAACTGTAATCCTTAGCACTGCATACAAAAATAAAATAAGGGCATGCTGTCTTTAATGGTCAATTTGAATCATCAACTTGATTGGATTAAGGTATACCAAGGATTACAGGGATTATGGTTGTGTTGATGAAGGTGTGTCTAGAAATGACTGGCATGTGGGATAGCCAGCTGAAATGGAGACCTTTCCTAAACATGGGTGGCACCATCCAATAGGATGATGGCTTGGATAGGATAAAATTTGGAAGAACAAGTAAGCAGTAGCAGATGCAAGCTCCAGTTTTCTTAAACTGGTTCTTGATTTTTGCCGCAATCCTCTGAGGATATCCAACTCTTGCTTCTTCATTCTTCCAAAGTGGATTCTCCAAAAGCCTTCAGTCTCGGATTAAGGTCGCACCATTGATCCCTCTTGCTCTGGGGCTTCAGCCTCTTGGACTACACAGCTACTGGTTCTTCCAGCTCTCCAGCCTGCAGACAGCCATTGTGGACTATCCAGCTTCTGGTCAAATAAGCCAACCCAATAAGTCCCCTTTTTATAATTTACGTTGTGTTGATTCTGTTCCTCTAGAGAATCCTAACTAATACACTATACATCTACAACTACAAAAAAAAAAAATTAAAAACTTTAGTGCTTACCAGAACAATATCAAGAAAGTAAAAATGTAAAAGAAAAGCCCACAAAACTGGAGATATTGTTTTGTAGATTACCTATCTGATAAGGGAATTGTATCTAAATACATAAAAAAACTCACCTAACCTAACTCAATAATAAAAAAACTCGGAAAAAAAAAAAAGACTAAATAAAAATTAGCCAAAGGATCTAAATAGAGAGTTCCCCAAAGATTTTTCACAATGAATATTCAGTGCCACTAGCCCTGAGGGAAATGCATATCAAAAACACAATAAGACACCACTTTGGGCTGGGGATGTGGCTCAAGCAGTAGCAAGCTTGCCTGGCATGCGTGAGGCCCAGGTTTGATCCTCAGCACCACAAACAAAGATGTTGTGTCCGCCGAAAACTAAAAAATAAATATTAAAATTCTCCCTCCCCCCCCCTCAAAAAAAAAAGACACCACTTCACACCTACTTTGATGGCTAGACTCAAAAAGACAGTAACAAGTGTTGGTGAGGATGTGGGAAAACTTGAAACCTTCATACACTACTGATCAGTCACTTTGGAAAAAATCTAACAGTTCCTCAGTAAGTTAAAATTAGAGATACTATATCATTCAACTATTCCACTCCTACTTATTTCTTTTCCATGCGACATGAAAACATATGCCTATGTAAAAACTTGTACACAAATGTTGATAGAAGCATTAGTTATAAGAAGAACCACAAAAAGAAAGCAATCTAAATCTAAATATCCATCAACTGACAAATAAACAAAATGTGGTATATACACACAATGGAATATGATTCAACAATAAAAAAGAATGATACAATATAGATGAAGCTTAAAAACATGCTAAGTTAAAAAAAAAACCAAAGGAACACATATTATGATTCCATTTGTATGAAATACCCAGATCAGGAAATCAATCAAGTCAAAAAGTAGATTAGTAGCTGGGCACAGTGGCATACACCTGTAATCCCAGCAGCTCAGGAGGCTGAGACAGGAGGATCACTATTTTAAAGCCAGCCTCAGAAACTGAGCGAGGCCCTAAGCAATTCAGCAAGACCCTTTCTCTAAATAAAATACAAAATAGGGCTAAAGATATGGCTCAGTAGTTGAGTACCCCTGAGTTCAATTCCTGGTACCCCCCCCCCCCAAAAAAAAAGTAAATTAGTGATTGTTTAGGCTGGAGTGGAGGGACTAAGAGTAGTAGAGTTTCTTTTAAGGACAAGAAATGTTCTAAAATTCATTGCAGTAATGGCTACACAACTCTGAATATATCAAAAGTGATCAAATTGCACAGGGTATTGGGTGAATTATATGATATACAAAATATACCTCAATAAAGCTGTCTAGAAGAAATGAACATCTGGTGATCCAACTCAGAACATCAGTTACCAATTGTATTAAGTAGGAAGGGCACAAGCCTTGAGGTGCTGGAAATCTTGATTTGGGTGGTAATTACATGGGTGTACACATCAAGTCATACAGTTAAGACTGAGTCACTTCACTATAAGTCACTGATACCTTAATAAAATTTTTAAAAATAGTAAGATAGGTGTGGCACTTGCATATAATCCCAGCCACTTGGGAGGCTGAGGTAGGAGGATTACAAATTCCAGGCCAACCTCAGCAATTTAGCAAGAACTGTTTTAAAAAATAAAAAGAACTTAGATTGTAGCTCAGTGGTAAAGCTCCCTGGACTCAATCCCTAGTACCCCCACAAAATAATATATATGCAACAAGTGAGTACTTCAACTAATCCTAAGAAAAGTACATCTAACTATTATAGGGAAACATAGGTTCAGAAAGGTAACTTCCCCAGGGGTAGGAATGAAGCTCAATTGTAGAGCACCTGCCTAGCATGTGCAAAGCCTTGGGCTCAATTTCCAGTATCAAAAAAAGATCGAAGGAACACACACACACAAACTTGCCCAAAAGAAGGCACTTACACTTTTGGCTCCTGACTCCAATATTCCACTACCTTTAAATCTCCTCTAAGTAGAACTGCTACTTGATGCATGGTATGTACACATAAATAATATTTGCTGAATACATGATTACCATAAAGCACACATTTAAATTATTAAATTCTATTTAAAAGTGGCGGGGTTTAGCTGAGTGGTAGAACAAGTACTTAGTATGTACAAGGCCCTGAGCTCCAGCCCCAGCACTTGAATAAATAAATGCACAGAGGGACAAAATTAAAGGTACAGAAGAATGTAGCTAAAGAAAGTTACATGGAAAATCTAAAACTTATAGATATGCTTAAATTTAAGATAACAGTATGAACAGAACTTAGAAGTGGGGATTAGTATGGGAGAAGACTGGAGCAATCATAATGCTCTAGGAAAATATCTTGTATAGCGTTACCAACTTATTAAACATTTCCTGTACCACTGAGTTATTTAAACCAATATGCTCAAATTTTAATAGCAAGGGTAGCTATACCACCAAATACATATAATTTCTTAAAGGCATATAAATAAGTACCCTTCTCCCTAGCATAACTACTGTGGAGTTAATGTGGGTTTTCAAAGAATCACAGCAAATAAGGGGTCAATAAGAAGCATTAGAGAATAGAGGCACCCCACAAATTCAAATACCAAAATTACAATGTTTTGTGAGATTTAGCCACACTAAGTTCCTATTTTCACAGAAATTCTAAGAGTAAAAAAGGTCACTGACTGGCAAATTTAAACAAGCAAGCCAGCATACAGTTCAACTACTTTTTTTTTCTTTCAAGATGAAGAGCTCAGGGCTGAGTTGTGGCTCAGTGGTAGAGCGCTCACCTAGTATGCATGAGGCACTGGGTTCTATCCTCAGCACCACATAAAAATAAAGATAATGTGTCCACCTAAAACTAAAAAATAAACATTTAAGGAAAAAAAAAGATGAAGAGATCACAAAATAATGGCTTATCTTCACTTACTTGAACTGAGGCTATAGCATTAATTACCAATAGCTGCTTATGAAAAAGGAATCAAGTCTGGATGCAAACAGCAACTTCTTAATCACAACAGTGAGGAATAAAATATCTCTTAGAAGAATTTACAAACAGGAAAGGTGACCCAATAAATCATCTGTTTCACAGGTAACATTTTTGGTGGTGTCCTTGAAAATCCCCAATTTGGAATATTATTTGTCATTTTTTTTAGCACATCCATCATACTGATCTATTTGAAGAACAATCACTGACAAGATAATTTAAAATCCTGACATTCTAGATACTAAACCTGTCAAAACAGTTTTGAAAGCTTGTGGGGAAGGGTTGGGTAGGGACGTTAAGAACAATTCTTTATGAATGACTGACTCTCACCCCTAAACCAATCAGTATTCAAGAAATTTAGTATCAAGCTCTTTATCAACTGGTTACAATGAGCTTGATTGTTTCTGTAACTAGGAAGAGAAAAAGGAAAATGAACATCTATACACATACACACACAAACACCTGATACCTTGTTTCCTAGTTTATAGTCAGCCTCAGTTTAGGACAAGTGTGTAACAGAATCTAAACACACTTTGAGCAATAATTAAAGCTATCATTTACTGAATCCTTGGACACTGTTCTAGGTACTTCAAACACATATGGTGGTTATTCCTCCCACTAACTGGTAGATACCCATACCGCTATTTAATGGGTGAGGAAACTTACTCGGTTGCTACGCTGGTAAATGACTATACTGGGAATTGAAACTCACTACTTCTGATTCCAAAAACGGGCTTTCCTTGATTCAACTAAAAAGCAGAGCCTTCCATGACAGGAAAAAAAAAAAATAGAGAAGCATATCTTTTCATTTTTTCCTGTGTTACTGATGTCTCGGTATGATTTAGTGACTAAATGCAATACTGGAGTCAGGCTATCTGAATTCAACTCCAGTTCCATCACTGACAAGCTGTAAGTCTTCCTATTTCATAAGGTGTCTATTTCATAAATGCGTGCTTGTAAAAAGCTTAAATAGTGCCTGCCATCGAATGTAGGGGAATCACACCAGCTCTGTTGGAGGGGGTAAATGGTACGTGATGATAAGGTTTCCAAAGGGGGGGGGGGGGCGGACTCTGGGCAACGAACTAGTAGAACAAGTTATCACATGACAATCAAAAGTAACCTGACGGGAGAAAAAAGGAGCAAGGAGTCAGCGGCGGCGGAGGAGCCTAGTCGCCCTACTCCAGCAGAGGTCGCGGGAGGCGGCGGCGGGGAGTACGATGTGAGCAAAAAGACCCCGGAGTCTTTTGGAGATGAACGAGAAGTGGAGATGTGTATACTCGGAAGGATGAAGGCCGCCGTCCGGGTGTGAGGGGGTCTGGCCAGGCACCCCAGGGCGGAAGCCCACCCGGCCATCCCAAGAGGCCTTGCTCACGGGCAGTAACAGTCCACCCCAGAGTCCGGTGCGGCCGGCCAGAGCATTCGGAGGGGCCCACCGGCGTCGGGAAAGGCCCGCCGCGGCGTGGGGAGCGGCCTACCTCGGCGTCGGGAAGCGTCTCTGCGGGTGAGAAGTGGGCAGTGGCCCCGCCGAAGCCAAGGAGGAGGCGGGAAGAGGGCGGGCTGAAGGTCTGCGGAGGCGGCAGGTACTCACCGGCCGGCGCGCGCCGCTCCGCAGAGCCCCTCCTTCGGGACGCTGGGGGTCGCGAGAGGCTGCAGCGCGTCAAGAGTTGGGGAACGTCGGGCGAGCGCCAAACCGAGGCATCCCGAGCTTGAGACGCGATCTCTAGACCCGCGCAGGCGCGGGCGACTGTGGACGCAACCAACCTGGCCACAGGGGAAAGCCGCGGGATGTACCAACTGCATGAAACGGGGCACGCGGCAGTCCTGGCCCCTCTGGTGCGCTCTCTGGCCCTGTGGTTTGAAAGGAAATCAAGCGGTAGCCGTTTGGCCCCCAAATCACTTCCATGAATCATTCGAAGTCGGCTCTGCAACATCAAGCCGCCTCTTGCCCTTTATTTGGAGGTATCCGAATTATTGCGTTCACATAACTACTTACTATCTCCTCTGTGGTTAAGTGTCACCGTCTGATCCTTTCAGTAGAGGTAGGGAATCGCAGAAACGAAACTCAAGACGACCAGGTGGAAGTGTAGGATTAAAACCGCCACTTTTGAGAACAATTCGACTTGATAGAATTGAAAATACCTGTTTTGCCGGGCGCGGTGGCGCATGTGTGTAATCCCAGCGACTGGAGAGGCTGAGGCGGGAGGACCACGAGTTCAAGACCAGTCTCGGCATTTAGCGAGACCCCCGTCTCAAATTTTTAAAAAGTAAATAAATAATTTGAATGCTTGCCGACCTAGCAATTTCACTTCCAGGAATATACAGAAAGAAATTTATTCAAGAATACAAAAGAAGATATGTTTCAAGAAACCTGCTTCCTTGTTCAAAAAAAAAAAAACTGCGAACAGAGGAAATGCCCAATATTCAGATGAAAATAAATAAATAATATGTAGATGAAAGAAGTTTGAAAAAATGTTCTTATGATAAGACAATACAACTAATAAATGATTCCTATACTTTTTTTTTTTTTTTTTTTTTTTGGTATCAGGAATTGAACTCACCAGCACTTAACCACATCCCCAGCCGTTTTTTATTTTTTATTTTGAGGCAGGTCTCCCTAAATTGCTGAAGCTGGCTTTGAACTTGCCATCCTCCTGCCTCAGCCTCCCATGCAACTGGGATTATAAACATGCACCACACACCCAGCCTTATACATAAGATTTGATAGCTCCTAACAACCTGAGTTATTGAAATAGCAACATACCAACAAATATGTGCACTGTGAAATGACCTATGTAGACTTAGAAATCAGGAAGAAGCTGGGTGTGGTGGGGCATGACTGTAATTACATCAACTCGGGAGGCGGAGGTGGGATGATCATAAACTAGAGGCCAGCGGCTGGGGATGTGGCTCAAGCGGTAGCGCCCTCGCCTGGCACGCGTGCGGCCCAGGTTCGATCCTCAGCACCACATACAAAGAAAGATGTTGTGTCCGCAGAGAACTAAAAAATAAATATAAAAATTTCTCTCTCTCTCTCTCTTTAAAAAAAATAACTAAATAAACTAGAGGCCAGCCTCAGTAATTTAGGCCTAAGCAACTTAGTGAGACCCTGTCTCAAAAAATAAGAAAGAAAGAAAGAAAGAAAGAAAGAAAGAAAGAAAGAAAGAAAGAAAGGAAGGAAGGAAGGAAGAAAGGAAGGAAGGAAGGAAGGTTGGGGATGCAGCTAAGTGGTTTAACATCCATAGGTTCAATTCCTGGCACCAAAAAAAAAAAAAAAAAAGTGGGGGAGTTACATATTTTGTGGTTCATAATTTGTGGAAAAAAAACAAAAGTATAGAGATGGATGATGGATGGATGGATGAATTCACATTATGGTAATGGTATAATGATATGAAGATGGTAAAGGAGGAAGCAAAGAAGGGGGAACAAAAGGTACTTAAGATAGATATCAGGGGCTGGGGATGTGGCTCAAGCGGTAGTGCGCTCGCCTGGCATGCGTGCGGCGCGGGTTCGACCCTTAGCACCACATACAAAGATGTTGTGTCCCCCGAAAACTAAAAAATAAATACTTTAAAATAAATAAATAAAATAATAAAATAAACAAGAATAAAGATATTATGTCCAACTAAAAAGAATTTTTTAAAAAAAGATAGATATCAGATTTCTTTTAGAAAAGAAAAACCTAGGGCTGGGTTTAGTGGTAGAGAGTATGTTTAGCATGTGCTAGCACCTGGTTTGGATTCCCAGCACCAAAAATAAATAAACCCAAAATAAACATAACAAATTGTTAACAGTTGACTAATAGGACATAAGTACATTATTCTCAGAACTTTTCTAGAACATTTAAATTCTGAAATATCCTGCCCTATACCCCCGACTCATCTACCATCCCATCCTCCAGATCCAGCTTAGTCATTTCTTCCTCTGCCTTCTCTAACCCGAGGAGGTTCATTTCTCCTGCTTGCTTCCTCAGTTGCTGAGACATTCAATCTCCCATGGTATGTTATAATTATTTGTTTAATGTGTCTATGTCTTCTGTAAGACTTGTGATCTTTCTGAAAACATGGTCCATGTAACCTTAGAAAGCAGGAAAAAGCCTGGCCAAAAGCAAGGACTCTATAACTGTGAATTTAATTGAATAGAATTGAATTGTGGGAAGGGTCAGAAAAGTTTTCAAGTAGAGCCAGAATGATCCTTTTAGAGCACTAACTTTAAGGAAGAATGCTGATGTGCTATGAATGGTGGCAGTTATTCTATAACCCTGAGGAGAGCTAAACTATGGTGTGCAAGCCTCTAAGAACTCAGTGATCCCCCCTCAAGGCAGTCACACTTGTTATAATCCTTCTCATTGAGTATGAGCTATAATTAATGACTTACTTCTGAATATTATAAAGCAGAAGTAGTAGGATGTGATTTTCAAGACTAGGTTATAAAAACACAAAAATAATAAATAAATAAATAAATAAATACCACTGGCTTCCTTTCTGAGCACTAGGACTGGAAATAACCTCAATTTGGATTGGAATATCCAATTAATGGAATATTATGCAGAAGTAATGTATAGCATCAGAAAAACAAACAAAAATCACACACGCACATACAAAGGACAAATTAGAAACTATGCATTAGTTATCTCCTAGGAGGCAGATAGAAAGAATGGTGGGAAAAGCGTTAACCAAACATATGTGAGACCCTGGGTAACATCCCCCACACACACACACACACAAAAAAAGTAGAACTAGTAATGATTGAAATGGGATAAAAAATTTATGGAGGGGAATCATTCTACTACATTAATAATTTTTTGTATGGTTCTAGTTTGGGAATCATGTTTCTGTTTCCATATGCTAAAAAATAAAATCCTCAAGAATGGGAGCCTATAAACAGCATACAGAAGGCTGGGATTATGGCTCAATGGTAGAGTGCTCGCCTCGCACGAGCGGGACCTGGATTCGATCCTCAGCACCACATAAAAATAAAGGCATTGTGTAGTGTCCATCTACACCTAAAAAAATAAATAAATAAATATTTTTTTAAGAATGACATACAAAAACAAACCAATTATATTCTAAATGAATAACATAACCACACTAAATAAGGGAAAAGTGGGGAAAACAAAACAAAATGCACAGTGAAGAGGAAAAAATAAATGCATACATACAAATATGTGTTATACCTATTGAGAGAGCCTAGAAGCAATGACATCCCAGTAACAAAGAAAACACCTTGAACTTTGCTCCAGATCTTGGTATTTATTTATTTAGTGGTAGCAGAGATTGAACCCAAGGGTGTCCTATAACTGAGATACATCTTAAATCCTTTTTATTTTTATTTTGAGACAGAGTCTCACTGAATTGCGTAAACAGGCCCTCAAACTTGAATCCTCTTGCCTCAGCCTCTGGAGGAGCTGGTATTACAGGAATGCACCATCGTGGTCGCCACCCAGACCTTGGTTTTTAAACATTCTCTACTATAAAGAAAAAGAGCTCCTCAGAAATATAGTTGCCTCTCTAGGAAAAGTACAGGATGAGACTTGTATAAGAGAGTACAGAAGTATTCAAAAGATGCAAGTACAGTGGCACATTCCTATAATCCAAGCTACTTCCTAGGTGAAAGCATGAGGCCAGCTTGGGCAATTTAATGAGATTCTGTCTCAAAATAAAATAAAAAGGGCTAGGGGTATAGTGCAGTAGAGTGCTTGCCTATTACGTACTATGTTCAATGCCCAGTACAGGAAAAAGGAAAAATAAATAAAAATGAAGAAAACAAAACATTCACAGAAGGAAGGATGAGACCTTGTAAAAATTGCACAAAGGCGTCATCAAGGAGTTTCTATGGTACAATTTGAAAAGCAAATAATGATAGTCATGGAGCATAACTCAAGTGAAATAGTGTCCTATAAGTCTATGTTGATGTAAAAAAAATAAAGGACAGGGGCTGGGGATGTGGCTCAGGCGGTGGCGCGCTCTCCTGGCATGCGTGTGGCATGGGTTCGATCCTCAGCACCACATACCAACAAAGATGTTGTGTCTGCCAAAAAACTAAAAAATAAATATTAAAAACTTCTCTCTCGGGGGTTGGGGATGTGGCTCAAGCGGTAGTGCCCTTGCCTGGCATGTGCAGGGCGCTGGGTTCCATCCTCAGCACCACATAAAATAAAATAAAGATGTTGTGTCCCCCGAAAACTGAAAAATAAATATAAAAAAAAACTTCTCTCTCTCTCTCTCTCTCAAAAATAAATAAATAAATAAAAATAAAGGACATCCCTTCCATCAGGTAGAATGTCAACTAAAAATGTGGAAAGAATGATATTTAAAAAACCACAACTTGGCAACAATTAGAGTAATAATAAATTCAAGCGTTGTCAATGAATGCTAAAACTTGTGGATACAAGGTGGATAACTAACAAATTTACATACTTTCAAAGAATTGTCTCACAAGATGCTTATTAGTTACAAAAGGAAAATTGCATCTTCTCAGTGGAGAAACTTGGACAACACTTTAATCATTGTCAAAGATATCATCAAAGTAATGATATGGACCAGTGTGGTGATGCAGGCTGTACTCCCAGCAACGGAGGCAGGAGGACTGCAAATTCATACATTTACTGTGTTCACACCTTTGAACTTAGGAATCCCATATTTAAGGTACAAAGCCATCCTTGACTGGGAATGTGGCTCAGTGGTAGAGCATCCCTGGGTTCAGACCTGGATAGCAAAAATAAATAAATAAAAGTAGATATTGATACCAGTCTTATTGATGATCAGGACCAAGTTCCTATTCCAAGGAGTTGAAGAATGAAACCATGAGCCACATCCTCAGCCCTTTTTTGTATTTTATTTAGAGAGCGTCTCACTGAGTTGCTGAGGACCTCACTCAGTTGTTGAGGCTAGCCTTGACCCTGCAATCCTCCTGCCTTAGCTTCCCAAACCACTAGGATTACAGGCAAGCACCACCGCACCCGGCATGACAATCAAGCTTTATTTAAGAAAGTGGTAGAGACAGACTTCTCCAGAGAGGATGGGACTTCAGAGCAGAAAGCCCATGGGAAGGATGCAACTTGCCTTTTTTATAGCCCTCAGAACTTCTATCTTCCATTAATCATTGTATTTTCTTTCTTCCCTATCTATTCGTTCGAACATGGGAGGTTTTTTTTTTAATTTTTTCTTGAAAAAATAACCATCAGCAAACCTTTGTTCTTTCTTTGAAAAACAATCATCACTCTCTTGACCCTCATTATTTTACCCATGTTGACTGCCTGACTTGAAAGATAGGCATCAGCCAATTTTCTTATTACCAGACCCTCATCATTCTTACCTGCACTGTTGCCTGGCCTTTTTCCCTGTCTCAATATTAGATAGCTATATAGACTTGAACAAGTAAGGTGGGGAAAGGAAATCCAGGCTCCACTCCTGGGAAGCACCTAACTGGCTTTACTCCATTCAGGGCCCCTCTTCTTACAGTCAAACAGCTCCCTGACAATCTGGATAAAATGGTTATGGTCTATGCTATAAAAATAACCTACCACAGCAAAATTGGCACTAGATCACTAAGCCATGGGGGGAAATCACTGTAATGAAAACATACATGAACCTCTCATGAAGAGAGAGGTTCCCAGACCAAATACAAAAGTTTGCCCTGTGGAAAAACCCAGGTCATTTCCTCTCTTGGAGATGCATCTCTGATCATACTTCCACTTTATTAAACCCTATCTAAGACTCTTGACTGAAATGTTTCTTTCAAGAAGAACTAAAGAACCCTCTACCCAGTAACAATGAGACAACAACACTCACATCCTGACATGATGTCTGTAGTATTGATGCAAAAAAATACACAAATTAGGGCTGGGACTGTAGCTCAGCGGCACAGCACTCGCCTAGCAGGCATAAGGCACTGGTTTCAATCCTCAGCAACACATAAAAATAAATAAAATAAAGGCATTCTGTCCATCTACAACTAAAAAAAAATTTTTTTAAATACATAAATTGGATCTTTAAACCAATTTTTTTTGGGTGGGGAGGGGGGACTAGCAGGGATTGAGGGATTAAACTCAGGGGCACTCGACCACTGAGCCACATTCCCAGCCCTATTTTGTATTTTATTAGAGACAGGGTCTCACTGAGTTGCTTAGCACCTCACTAAATTGCTGAGGCTGGCTTTGAACTCACAATCCTCCTGCCTCTGCCTCTGAAGCTGCTAGGATTACAGGCATGCACCACCTTGCCCGGCCTAAACCAAAATTCTTTTTTTTTTTTTTTAATATTTATTTTTTTTAGTTTTCAGCGGACACAACATCTTTGTTTATATGTGGTGCTGAGGATCAAACCCGGGCCACACGCATGCCAGGTGAGCGCGCTACCTCTTGAGCCACATCCCCAGCCCCTAAACCAAAATTCTTAAGACCAAAAGATATCCGAAATAAAAATTTATTGAGGCCATACAGATGTTAGCCAAAAAGAAAGGACCAATCCTGGGACAAGTCCTGCCACCCACAGCAGCAATGTTAGGTAGTGGTTAGAAAAATGCCTGATGAATAAGAGCTAAGAGCATTTTTTTTTTTTTTTTTTTTTTTTTTTTTAAAGAGAGAGAGAGAATTTTTAATATTTATTTTTTAGTTCTCGGCGGACACAACATCTTTGTTGGTATGTGGTGCTGAGGATCGAACCCGGGTCGCAGGCATGCAAGGCGAGCGCGCTACCGCTTGAGCCACATCCCCAGCCCCTAAGAGCATTTTTTTAATACTGAAAATCTGGGGAGAGATGGTGTAAATTGTTTACATTTAACCTACATGGTGTTAGCACAAAGAAACCAGGCCTGACGCAAACTTCACAAATCAGCAAAAAGCCTTTATTCAGGAATGGTTCTGATGAACCCACTCTCCTGGTGTAAAATGAGCCACTGAATAGAGGAGGAGACTGGGCCTACGTAGGTTATACTGAGAGGTGACTTAATTAATGAGCATGTCAGCTCAGGCACTCAGGAATTTTGGGTCTGTTTTACTGGACAAAATGGGAGGGAGCCTGGGGTCAGCCATCAGTCTCTGGGATTTATACTTCTGGGCCAGATGGAGAGCCTGGGGTCAGTGGTTGGTATCTGGAAAGTATTTGTTTAGGGAAGGATTAATGCTTTGGCCTCTTCCCAGAGGCTGACTGTCTAGGTTTGATGGACATCTCCTCCCCAGGGGTTGTTTTATCACTGAAAAAAATTGTACTAGGGAAAGATCGATGCTCTCAATGTATGGCTTTCTTTCTTACTGCCTTTTTCTAGTTCTCCCTATTTTGGTGTTTGTTATTTTCCATATCCAATACATGGACTATAGGTAAGAGGGGCAGGATTACCCAAAGTAGGAACCACTTTGGTGATAGGAGGGAAATTCATAAGAAATAATTGTTGGGCTGGAGATGTGGCTCAAGCGGTAGCGCGCTCGCCTGGCATGCGTGCCTGGCATGGGTTCGATCCTCAGCACCACATACAGACAAAGATGTTGTATCCACTGATAACTAAAAAATAAAATATTAAAATTCTCTCTCCCTCTCTCTTTAAAAAAAATAATAATTGTTTTTTCTTGATTGGGTGGGGTTGTAAGCAGGATGTGGTAGCACTTAGGGAGTTGTGATGGGATTTAAGGTTTTAACATACCTTCAGGGATGTGAGGCAGTCTTTTGTTCTTTTCAGGCCAATATCTAGCTTCTTACCTCCTCCCTTCCATCCTCTGGCTTTTTATAATTAAATTTTTTTTATAATTAAATTTAAAACACTCAGAATTTTTTAAAATCAAATCTAATCATAGCAAAAAAAAAAAGAGACAAACTCAAACTGAAGGACACTGTACAAAATAACTAGTCTGTGTCAGTTACATCAATACACTAATGACAGAAACTGAGAAATTCTTCCATATTAAAGAAAAACAAAAGGACATGACAATAGCATAAAAGACATGGTCTAGAATCTTTTTTCTTTTCCTTTTTTTATTTTTTATTTTTTAACATGGTGCTAAGAATCAAATCCAAGGCCTTAAACATATTAGGCAAGCTCTCTACCACTGATCTATACCCCCAGCCCTGGTTTAGAATTTTCTTTTGCTAAAAATGACATTATTGGAATCATTAACATTTGAATAAATTCTATAGATTAGGTAATATTGTGTTAATGGTAATTTTTACTTTGATAATTGTACTGTGCTTATATATACAAATGTCCTTGTTTTTAAGAAATATACATTAAGGCAACCCCCCCTATTGGGTCCCCTCTCACCCTGTGGGAGCTGTCTCTCTTCTCATTTGAATAAATCATACTCTTTTATGCTAAAAGGAAAAGGAGAAGGGGGAGGAGGAGAAGAAATAATACACATCAAAGTTGGGCAAGGCAGCCAGAGCATGGTGATGCCAGTAATCCCAGTGTCCTGGGATGCTGAGGCAGGAGGATCACAAGTTCAAAGCCAGCCTCAGCTACTTAGCGAGGCCCTAACAAACTTAACAAGACTCTGTCTCTAAATAAAATCATAAAAAGGGACTAGGGATATAGCTCAATAGTAAAGTGCCCCTGGTTTCCATCCCTAGCAACACACACACACACACACACACACAGGAAGGAAGGAAGAAAAGAAAGAAAAGGAAATATACATTCAAATATTTGTAGTGGCAAAATGACATCATGCAAATGTGAAGGAGATACCAGACCTGATTATAAAATTAAATTATACGAATATTACATGGGCTTGGATTGTGGCTCAGTGGTAGTGCGCTTGCCTAGCATGTGTGAGACACTGGGTTCGATTCTCAGCACCACATACAAATAAATAAAATAAAGGTCCATCAACAACTAATTTAAAAAAAAAAAAGAAAGAAAGAAAAAGAAAGAACATTATGATGAAGAACCAATGCCTAGGGAAAGGGTTAATTTTCCCATACTTTGTAACTTTCTGAACTGTAGAAATGTAGCTACATCTCTTAATTGCTAGGCCTATTAACTGCCTTCTAAACTATGACCTTGTAGGCTTTGTTCTTAGAACTATAGCTCTTAGAGAACAAAACTGAAGTTATCTTGAGTTACTACTGCCTGTGGTGAAGGCCACTTTGCAATAATACTTGGAGATGTTTTACTGTTTTTGTTCTACACCTGTGAACTACTTATTGTAAATTCCCTGGCATGGTCTTTAGTCACATAGGCCAAGAATTCAAACCCGCCAATGTTGTAATGGTTAGTAAATGATGTCAGACCAGTGAAACTCCACATCATGTACAACCACAAGAATGGGAAGTTATACTCCACAAATGTATGATATATCAAAATACATTCTACTGTCATGTAGAACAAATAAACAAAAAGAACAAATAAATTTTTAAAAAAAGAAAAGGAAATGTCCTGTTTTAGAGATACATATTGTATTTCACAGTGAAATTTCATATATGTATTTAACTTAAAAAAAATTTTAGGGGCTGGGATTGTGGCTCAGTGGTAGAGCGCTCGCCTAGCACGGGCAGGACCCGGGTTTGATTCTCAGCACCACATAAAAATAAAGGCATTGTGTTGTGTCCATCTACAGCTAAAAAAATAAATATTTAAAAAAATTTTTTAAATATTTTTCTTTAGTTGTAGTTGGACACAATACCTTTATTTTATTTATTTATTTTTATGTGGTGCTGAGGATCAAACCCAGCACCTCGCACATACTAGGTGAGCTCTTTACCACTGAACTATAAACCCAGCCCCTGTATTAAATTTTTAAAAAATCAGTTAAAACAAATATAGCAAAATGTTAAAAGTTATTAAAGTTATGTAATGACAAAAAAAGAAACAATATCAAATTTCCTATAAAAGCCCCAAGTAACCTCAGCTCAGGGGCCAGAACTTCAGAGCACTAACTCATCTGGGTCCACTCTATGAAAATGAACATGATTTCTCCATACTTCTGAGGGACAAAAGTGACACTTGGTCTCTTGCTGAGCATGATTTCCATAACATTTCATGGAGGCCACCACCCCACACCAGAGATTCTAACCATGCAGGCCTATGGAGCTGCTGCTTTGGAGTTTTGCCCCACAGGAGGAAGGGAGAGCCAAGATGGATGGGAGAGCACACGGATGGTTTTCCAGGTTCCCTTCAGCTGGCTCTCCAGACCCCCAAAACTGCTGAGCCCCAAGCAGACCCAGAAGAGGAATGAACCAACTCACCAAGAACCATGGACCACAAGATAAGGGAGGTATCAGGACAAAGTCAAGTCTACCCTGTGGAAAGAAGAAGAGTGTGATCAACTCTTGGAGTAGCTCCAGTATATTCCATAGCAGTTTGGAATGGAAACTGCACCTCTAAAGAAGAAAGGGGAAGAAAACAGTTTGAGTACAGGCTGAACTTCCAGGAAAGGGGACACAAGGGAAGCACTGTTAAAATTCTTAAAAGTAACACGTAAATTCCTGAACGTATGTGTGAGTGAGTGTCAAACTATATGTGGCTCCATAGTGTGTGCTATGGAGTCCAAGTAAGCCCTAACCTGCAGTTCTGTGGTGACTTCATATGGCATAATGGTGATTCACATCCTATAATGGGACCGCTGACCAGGCCCAGGGTTTATACAGGTATGCCTTCAGCCAAGAAGCCCCTAACCTTCCTTCAGAAATGCATCCAGGTGAGCGTTTTGTTTGACCTTCTGTGGAGAGTGGCAAATGAATCCTGATTCTTTTGAACTGCCAAAAAACAGAGGTGACACTGTAAGGGTCCGGCGGAACGTCGGAGTAAGAGACCACAAGAGACTGTCTTATGCAAAAGCAGAAGGGTGGGTTTATTTGGAGACCAGCATGCTGGGGCCCGAGCTCTCTATAGCAAAGAGAGATAGAGCCCTGAGAACTGCTTGAGCAGAGCTTATATACTTTTCTTGGAGAGGGCAGGGAGGGAAGTTCATTGATGGGTCAGGGCTAGTGAGCAGTTTGCCTGCAACCGAGTGAGGGAGTGCATCCTGCAGTTTGGCAGTTGGGGACAGCACATCCTGGGAACAAGATTAGCAAACAGTTCACAGTTGGGGACAACACATCCTGGGAACAAGATTTCAACAGTGTTCTGTTAAGCATATAGAAAAACAGAGTGACAAGTACCTATTTTATTAACCTTTCAACACCTCCCTTGGGAATTTCTCAGTGCAAAGGCACCAAGCAAAAACTGCCCATTTGTATGGTGATGCCTTGTTCAAAGGGAAATTTCTTGCTAGCCAAGGAATTTTATTAGTTCACAACCTTGGGTTCAAACTTCTGCTGCCTGGAGGTAGAGAGTTATGGGGGCAAGGTGGTAAGTTCTAATTGGCTGCTTTTATCCTCAGCTTGGTCTTGAAGAATCTTTCTCACAATAAATCCTTTTGATGTTTAAACCTATATAGTAAACTTGCCAAGCTTTCTCGTGTTCAGTCTTCCTCCACCAGAGGCAGACTGAGCCACCAAGCCCCAGCTTTTTCTCTACTTTTGTGTCTGTTTGTTTTTTTCCTAATCCCCTCATCAACAGTTTAGCCCTGAATAAACTGTCATGCAGGATGTGACAACCCTCCTCCTCTTCTCTGTCTTGGGACACTGACACTGGGCTGAAGAGGAAAAGATAAGTGTCACTTTAAATCAAAGCTGCTGTGGGACATAGAAGACTATTTTCTCTTTTCTTATATTCTAGGATTCTGTTCTTTCAATAAGTCCCCCGCTAAATGATTTTCTCTTCTCTCTACATGGGCACTGGGAAGAAAAATAGAAAGATCCCAAATGTGCAAGTTTTCATTTTCTTAAAAACCTTTCCTCTGCCAGGCACAGTGGCATACACCTGTAATCCCAGCAGATTGGGATGCTGAGCCAGGAGGATCATGAGTTCAAAGTCAACTTCAGCAATGGCAAGGCGCTAAGCAACTTAGTGAGACCCTGTCTCTAAATAAAGTACAAAAAAGGGCTGGGGATGTGGCTCAGTTGGCAAATGCCCCTGAGTTTAATCCCCAGTACCAAGGGTGAGTTAGGGGGAGCCTTTAGTATTTTGACTCAAACTTTAGGCCTCCTTTAGGCCAACACTCCTGGACTTCTGACTCCAGAATGTAAACAATGAGGGGAAAGGAGAATTTGAGCCAGCTGTAGTGGTTCCCACCTCCTTGAATCCTTCACTATCCAAGCTAAGGAAAATTTGTACATACAAGTTTGTCTGTTTTAAAGGTTTCCACTGTCAGTCCTGGTTTAATGATCCTCTTGTCTGTTTTTTGTATCTGTTACTGGCCCTTTAAGACATGGGCCATACTACATTGATCTTACCTGTAGTCTTAAAAATATCTTGGCTGGGGCTGGGGTTGTAGCTCAGTGGTAGAGTGCCTGGCAGGTGTGAGGTAGTGGGTTCAGTTCTCAGCACCACATATAAATAAATTAAATAAAGGTCCATCAACAACTAAAAATAAATTTTAAAAAATCATGGCTGAGTGGGCCCCTTATAGGTATGAGCCTAAGAGAGAGATGTTTCACTATTTGGCCTTTAAATGGTTTTCTGGAAAATTATACACTCTTATGTTGGAGTTGGTCTGTTAGAAGTAAATTATTTAGAAGGTTCTGTATGTAGAGATATTTTATATGGTTATATGATAAGGAGTCTGAGTAGTCAGAAACTATGCTGAAGGTGCCAAAAGGCACTGCCTCTCATATGCAAAGACAGCAGGACACCAAAAGAAAGGGTTACAAAGAGGTTAAATCCTTTCAACCCAGTGCTGGCACCCCAGCACTATTTCTAAGCCTGGCCCTAGGCAGCTACAGATCACCTCACTGGGGTCTCCTTCAATGAATATTGAATATCAATATGCCTAGTTTAAGAAAACGACCCAAAAGAGAAATTCAGGGTATAGATGACAGTGGAAAAACTCACTTAAAGTTGATGACATTATGATAATGATAAGAGAGACAGGTCAGGCTCAAAATATCCTGGGCTCTAACCCTTTGGGTACAATCTCTGAAAAAAAATCATAGTACAGTTTTTGTATATGCTAGACTGACTGATCCTGGGATGAAATTTGTTGTGTAAAATAAATGCATAGATAACTTTTGATTCCTGCAGGTTATGGATGATGAGTCCTGCTTCCTCACATGTTGAAGTTTGAACATTACAGAAGCACGCCAAGGCAAGCATATGAAATAGGGTTTATTTAAAAAGGGGTAACGTAGACTTCTCCTGCAAGGGAGAAGGGGGCCATAGCTGGTATCCTAATGTTCTGCCCTTTTTATATATCCTAGGCTTCCTTTGTTCTCCTGCTCTCTTCCCCTTATCTCTCTCCTTCCTGAGTTCTTGACTAGCCCAGGAATGCTCAATGGGAAGGCCAAAAGGTGGGAAACAGGTGAGCTGAAGGGGGAAGGGCAGGATGGAGCAGTCAAAGACACATTAATTAACAACCTTATAGCTCCCTGTAGGGAGGGGAAATTCCTGGGACAGGTTACCTTGGCAATAGGTTGGAGCAGGGGCAGGTTCTTGATAAGATCCTTCAGGGGACAGTCTCCAACTTCCTCAACTCACTCAAATTGGCCTTCTAGATATGACCTGACTTGATTTACCTATCTACACTGACTGCCTGTCTAATTCTGGCTTCACGTTCATAAAGATTCTTTGAGAATATAAGTTTAAGAAAGGGGTCCAGGGCTGGGGATGTGGCTCAAGCGGTGGCACGCTCGCCTGGCATGCGTGCGGCCCGGGTTCGATCCTCAGCACCACATACCAACAAAGATGTGTCCGCCGAGAACTAAAAAATAAATATTAAAAATTCTCTCTCTCTCTCCTCTCTCACTCTCTCTTTAAAAAAAAAAAGAAAGAAAGAAAGGGGTCCAAAACTAGAAAAGATGAAGGAAAGTTATAGGTGTGGGAATATATTTTTGATATGAAAAATTAGAGGATAAAGAAAATGTTTCTTGTTAAGAAGGTGTTTTTGGGCTGGGGATGTGGCTCAAGCGGTAGCGCGCTCGCCAGGCATGAGCGCAGGCCCAGGTTCGATCCTCAGCACCACATACAAACAAAGATGTTGTGTCCGCCGAAAACTAAAAATAAATAAATAAATAAATAAATAAATAAATAAAAATTTTAAAAAATATTGAAAATTCTCTCTCTCTCTCTCTCTCTCTCTCTCTCTCTTTCAAAAAAAAGACTGTAGGGATGGGAATGGGGCTTTTAAAAAAAAAAAAAAAAGGTGTTTTTGTCTGGCAAAGTGATGTAAAGGTCGGGTGAACGTTGGAGGAAAAGACCACCAAGAGACTGTCTCATGCAACAGCAAAGGGTTTATTGAGGGTCCAGCATGCTGGGGCTCAGAGCTCACTTCAGAGGAGCAGAGAACAAAGAGCCCCATGAACAGCTTAAACAGAGCTTATATACATTCTTTGGAAAGGGCAGGGACTTCATATACGTAATAACAAATCATCACACGCCGCGGGAAAATCAAACAACAACTCTTAACTATGATTAGTACATTCACTGGCGGGAACAAGTCGGGTAGGGGTGATTGGTCAGCACAAAGAAGGGTATACATTCGAACTGATTGGCTTAAGCCCTGAGGTATATACGTGCTGGACTGCACGCTTTCTTTCTGGGAGGGTGGGTTGTTTTTACAGAACAACCAGATAGTCAGGGGAGATTTCAACATACATTTACTGGTCTCTCCGGGAGTTGTTTTAACTGCCACATGAATTTCAGGTTTCAAATGCAACTTAACAGAACTTAAAAACTTTACAGGTCTTGAAACAAACCTTATCCTTTACATTTCAATTTCTTTATCCTTTCAGTAATATTCTTGCCCAAAAGTCCAAGAGGAAAAAAACAGGGATGTAAACAAGTCATAGAACATCTACGTAAGTTACACAAGGTTTGTGGCAGGTAAATCTTAAAGGTTTGTGTGTGATTTAGTTGGCTATAATTAGCACAATTGGTGAAAGTTATTTAAGTTTTTCTTAAGGTCAAATATTAATGTGCTGATATGAACCAGAATTTAATTCTTTATATGTTAGAGTAACAAGGATTTCTTGAAACATTGATCTGCTCTTATCTATCAGATAATTTTCTTGTATATATTATGTATCTTTTAGGGAAACTAAATCTTAAAGGAATTAGGGTTTTTACCTGTTTTAAGGTCTTTTAAATGACTGCTTTGTAACTGGTTAAATAAACACCTGTTATTTTAGATTATAACAATATAGTTATAATATAAATATATGTAACTAGGTATATGTATGCATCTGAGATCAATATCTGTCTAAGCCTTATCTAAATGTTATGGAAAAATTTATAAAATGAAAGTTTATGTAAGTTTGCCAGCAAGATAACCAATAAGTGTTCTCTTTTATTTTATTGTATCTGACATAGAAGGGCCGCACTATCATTTGAAGACCTGACTGTTTGCTTGGACTAAGACTATTTCTGATCATTATCACTGTTTTCTAAATGTAAAAGAGATCTAAAGCTATTCTTTGATTTTTGCTAGTACTGCTAGCCCATGCATACCTGTGATTATAGTTATAGTACACTATAATTTCTAAATTGTACTTGAAAAGATAAACTTAGTTAAATGTGAAGCTCAGGAGAGCACTTTATGAAGTTGGTGTTCTCCAAACTAAAATTACCTATAGCAAAAATATCCTTCAAATTGATATAGAAATAACAAATTTGTTTGGTATTTATTCAGGTCATTTAATAGTTTATAGCTGCATAAAGGTAACCTGTTGTCAATAAGTTCTATATAATTTTGTTACTTTTCACACTGGAATAGGAATTTAAATGTATTTTTGGAAAGTAATAAGGAAAGTCTAATCTGTGAGATTGTAAAACATGGAAGCATTTTGCCACATTTTCCACAAAAGAAAAATTAAAAGTTCTCTTAGCCTTTGTTTGATTCATATTTCAGATATAATGATGTACTGTGTTGTAAAAAGCCCCGCCTTATCTGAGATAAGGCTCTGCCTCTCATCTTACTCCATGTATAAATGGCTACAAAATAGGCTAGACTTCAGATCATTTAAAGTTGTGTTCAAAAGATCAATTTTTGTTGTAAAATTACTATGATTTCAAACAGGGGATATAATATATAACTAAGTAGAAATTTAAAATCATAAAAATAAGTTTTCTTGGTTCATAGCTATTACACAAATTGAATATGTTTTTATTCTTGTTAATTTTATTTTGTTGTTTCCATGCAAACTTTATAACTCTTGTCTATTAGTGCTTGCAGAAGTACATCTTCTAATATAACAACCTAAGTTAATTTAAGACAATAAGCCATCACCTATGGGACAGATGGGCTACAAGGCTGACTTTCAATACTAATACTGACTGACCCCAATTAAATGGAAGGAGTAAAAAACTGTAAACCCCAGTACTCCTACTTTTAAGACTGGTGAAACTGCCTTGCTAGATGTTTAAAACCAAAATTTAGGAACTAAACTAAGGAAATAAAAGGGCCAAGGAAAAAATAGCCAATATTTGGCTCTTGCCCTATGAGGTCAGCTCAAACTCAGGGGACAAGGGGACTTCTCTAAGGGTTTTATAATTCTGGGCCACATGACCTCCCAATCAGAGGGATCAATGAGACCCTAGAGAATAGGAAGCCAATCGTGCAGATCCTGCAAAAAGGAGGGTCATTGGAAAGGGATATGTCCCTAATGCTTCCAAGGGAAGCCACATGTGGTCGGCAAGACCCTAACCCATCCAGGAAGATGGCACAACTGGTAAGATAAAGGAGCCAAGAGGCTTCTCCCAATCTCCCAAGAGCTATCCTTAAGGAAACTCAGCTTACTCTTAACAATAGACAAAAACAAGGTCAGTGTTGAACAACTTAGTCTTAAACACCTGGCAGGAGACTGTGCCTAACCACATGGGCAAAAGGAAAAAAAAAATGTTTTTTTCAATGTAACTTAAGATGTACACTTGTGTCAGCTCCACCAAGAGTAAGTATGACTGAAGGATATAAAAGAAGGACTCTTAGATTTTTCGTCTTAACTTAGAGGTGACACTCATGAAAAATCTGTATTATAAACTAGCTGGCTTTGGATGTTCACATTACAGCTCAGGGTGGCACTTGTGCCATTATCCAGACTAAATGTTGTGTTTATATTCCTAACCACTCTGACAATGGAACTAAACTCCTTAAAGATTTACATTTTCCAATAGATACTATGTCCTTGCCACTTTCATCATGGGATCAACTTTTTAGCTCATGATTTTCTGACACTTCCTGGTAGAAGAAACTGCTGATATCTATAGTCATTATCATATCATCAGCATATTTGGATGTTGCTGTGTCTATTGTTTATCAATCTTTGTCCTCCTGTTTTGTTCATAGGGTATCTGCCTCCCAGATACCTTCACAATCTGTTTCTACTAAATCAGAGAATTACTATGACCCCCTGGATAGGCTTTACTAATAATTTGAAGCACTTCACTGGAAAATAACAAGAATTGGCGATTCCTACCCTATAGGTCTATACCCCTTATTCCCTGTATGATTCAGGGTCTCCAATCTTTAAGGGAGAAATATTAGAAGACAAATAGATAAGGATAGTGATATGAGGTTAATCCAATTTGTCGTGTCACATCTTAAAGTGATAAATCTATGGGCATCAGATCTGCCATTTTAGGCTGGGAGCCATTTTATCTAGGGACTCCTAAGTTTTGATTTAGGAGCAATTTTATCTAGAGATTCTGAGGCAATGCTGCTTAGCTCCCCATAAGAACATGTGCCTGCTAAAAGGTCAAACCTACCCCAGCCCATGACACAACCCCTAAAGCGTGCTTGTGAAATTCCCCTTGCAGGCTATAAAGCTGTTCTGTGAGTGCTAACATGCTGCAGCTCTCCTCAGAGGGACAGCCTTATCAGTTTGCTCCATGCTACTGACAATAAATTCCTTGCATGAGATTCTGGTGTGTGGTGTGGTCCTTGAACTTTGGTGGATTTTGCAAGTGTCCTTTCAGTCTTGACCTCTGAATCTATCCAACCCCACATAAGACAAATCTGTAAGGTTGAGGCCTTATATAAAAATAGGCAAGCATCAAAAGTGGGAAATGTGACAGGGATACTAGAAATGATAAGAACATTATGATAAAGAACCAATGCCTGGGGAAAGGGTTAGTTTTCCTATACTTTGTAACTTTCTGAACTCTGTAGAAATGTAACTATATCACTTAAATGCTAGGCCAATTAACTGTTGTCTAAATTATAACCTGGTAGGCTTAGATATAGTTTTTATAACTATACCTCTTAGGGAGGAAAACTCAAGTTCTTGAATTACTGCTGCCATTTTGCAATAACACTATACAGATGTTTTCTTTTACAATATTTGTTCTACACCTTTGAGCTACTTATTGTAAAATCCCTGTGTATGGTCTTTAATCATGGGCCAAGAATTCAAACACACCAATGTTGTAATGGTTAAGAAATAATGTCAAATTTCCTATAAAACTCCATGTAACATCAGCTTGAGGCCCAGAACTTCAGAGCACTAGCTCCTCTGGGTCCACTCACATAAATAAACTTGAGTTCTCCAACCCTCAGAGTGATGCTTGGTCTCTTGCTAAGCATGATTTCCATAACACTACTATCAATTTTTTTTTCTTTCTGTGGTGCTGGGGATTGAACCCATGGCCTTGTACATGTGAGACAAGCACTCCACCAACTGAACAATATACCCAATGATGAACCCAGCCTAATTCCATCTTAAGTTTGGGAGCCATCTCGTCACAAAGTCATGAAAAGTTCATTTCTGTTTTTCTATAAAATACTAAGATTTCTATTTGGCCTGATCATACTCTGAAACTTGTTTGGAATTCCTGCCCATGCTCTGAACTCACCCATGCCTGGCTCTCCTTGACCAGATACAACCCTCCCTAAAACCTAGTGACCCCTCAAAATTCTGGTTCTCCTTGACCAGATAACAACCCTCCCTAAAACCTCAGCCATGCCTCATAAATTCTGATGCTGGAATCTCAATTTACTCCCTACCTTGAAATGTTAAGCCATATAGATGATTAACCTGCTACCTGCCCTTGTATTACGCTCGCCAGAACCGTTAGCTGTAAGTTCCCAAGACACCCCACTTTGTAACTTTTTGTGCTATAAAAACCTTTTCTTCCCTGAGAGTTGTCGCTATTCTCTGGCCTGGCTTTCAGGTGAGACAGTTGCTGGCCCACTCTCTTGTGTACACAATATAAGCTTGCTTTAATTTGATTTAAAATTGGAGTTTTAAAACTGGAGTGGTCTTTTCTTTGCATCGTGGTTCGACACCCAGCCCACTATTTCCAATTTTTAACCCCAATGGTTGGGTTCTTTTTCAGTCTTGGAATTATGGAACCAATAATAAGACCAAGCTCCAGCTGAACAGTGAAGGAGATTTTATTCTTGGCCAACAATAAGAGAAATGCAAGATAAACCCATAAATCAATTTCCCTACCTGTTGAGTGTTGGGAGGTTATAGATATAGGGTAGGGGCTGGGGTTGTGGCTCAGTGGTAGAGCACTTGCCTAGCATGCATGAGGCACAGGGTTCGATTCTCAGCACCACATTAAAAATAAAATAAAGATATTTTTAAAAGGAATATTTCACCTGTTAAAAATAAATTTTAAAAAATAGATATAGGGGGGCTGGGGATGTGGCTCAAGCGGTAGCGCGCTCGCCTGGCATGCGTGCGGCCCGGGTTCGATCCCCAGCACCACATACCAACAAAGATGTTGTGTCCGCCGAGAACTAAAAAAAAAATAAATAAATAAATATTAAAAAAAAAAAAATAGATATAGGGTAAGAAATGAGGGGAGCCAGGTGTGGTGGTGCTTGCCTGTAATCCCAGAGGCTCAAGAGGCTAAGGCAGGAGGAACACTAGTTCAAAGCCAGCTTCAGCAATTTAGTGAGACCCTGTCTCAAAATTAAAAAAAATAAAAAGGGTTGGGATATGATGCAATGCTTAAGCTCCACTGGGTTCAATCTCTACTATCAAAAAAAAATGAGTGGGAAGAATAGGCTAATCAAGATAAGTAATATTCATATATTCATGTTTTTTCTGGGAATTGGCAGGGTATAAATTCAGCTAAATTACCTAAAACTATACAAGATTAAAGCAGAGTAACAATGTATTCATCTTGATTTCAATGTTGCAAAACAATATATATGTATAAAGATATATATATAAAGATATATATAGATAGATATATAAAGATATATATATATAAAGATATGTATAAAGATGATTTATAGATATATAAAGATATATATATATCTTTATATAAAGATATATATATATCTAAAGATATATGTATACATATATATATATAGATATATGTATACATATATCTATATATATATATATAAATATATTAAATATATTAAATGTACTGGGGCCTGGAGTTGTGGCTCAGTTGGTACAGTGCTTGCCTCTCATGTGCGGGGCACTGGGTTCAATCCTCAGCACTGCATAAAAATAAATAAATAAAATAAAGGTATTATATCTATCTACAACTAAAAAAATATTTTTTTAAAAAAGTAAATGTTGGGCTGGGGATGTGGCTCAAGTGGTAGCGCGCTCGCCTGGCACGCATGCGGCCCGGGTTCGATCCTCATAACCACATACAAACAAAGATGTTGAGTCCACCGAAAACTAAAAAATAAATAAATAAATATTTTAAAAAAATAAAAAGAAATAAAAAAGTAAATGTAGGGCTGGGGATATGGCTCAAGTGGTAACGCGCTCGCCTGGCATGCGAGGGGCGCTGGGTTCAATCCTCAGCACCACATAAAAATAAAATAAAGATGATGTGTCCACTGAGAACTAAAAAAAATAAATATTAAAAAAATTCTCTCTCTCTCTCTCTCAAAAAAAAAAAAAAGAGTAAATGTACTACTTGAGAGGCTAAGGTAAGAAAACTGTAAGTTAGAGGCCAACCTGGGCAATTTAGAAAGACCTTAACTTAAGATAAAATATAAAAAGAGCTGGGAGATGCAGATCAAGGGTAGAGACTGCTGAATTCAAACCCCAATACCAGAAAGAAAAAAAAGTAAATGTAGAAATAATAATAAAATCAACAGAAAAAAACTGGGAACCTGGAAATTTTCATTTGGGAAATATGGACAAAGTATGTATGTGAATTCTTTATTCTGTCAACTTTAATGCAAGTCTAAAATTATGCCAAAATAAAAACTTAAACAAACAGGAGTTAACTACGTGATGATTCTGACTCAGGATTTCAATTTCCCAACTTAAAAATTCACCTTTATCTAGATTGCCTCATGGTTCTAATAACTGATTTTATAAATAACATAATTCTGAACTCTTAAAATAACTGTATTAATAATTACCACTTTATCTGTTTTAAACATTAAGAATCTATGTAGGTTCATGCTTGGGGGTTAAAAAAAAAGGTTTTTTATTAAGCAGAGTAAACACTAAGCAGTCCACATTTTACAATTCAGTTTAAGAAACTGAATCACAGGGAGGAAAAGTAATTAGTGTCTTGCCCAAAGCCACACAGTTATAAACAAAGTAAGGATTGTCAAACATAGAATTAACCTACAAAAAAATTTCACTATAAGCAAGCACTAGAAAAAATGTGAAACTATCATTAATGATAAACACAAAAGTTCCACTGCACATTTATTAAATTAGCAAAAATGAATAAAACTGATGGAACTCAATGCTAGCAGGACTGTGAGAAAATAAATACACTTGTTCACTGAGAGTATACTATAAGCAAGTATAATCTTTCCCGAGAGAAACTTGGCAATAGCTGTCAAAAATTTTGAAAATGATCATACTCTCAACCTGAGTAATACCACATTGGGGAACACATCTTATGAAGACCATTCAAAGGAGAAAGAACAAATTTGAACAAAGGTGATTATAGTTGAACAGTATGTTACAGCCAAAAACTAGAAACAATTCAAATATTCACCAAGGGGAGAATGGTTAACTTGAAATAGGCCATGTAGAGCAATATAACAACAAATTATTATATTACATTACCACAGGGAGTATCAACTATGTATGACAAGAATCCTATCAAGTAAGAATTAGCTGAAAACTGTGGAATCCCTAGAGACCCATACGCAACATGGATGGGTTTATTATATAGGAGCCAAAGAAACTCTAGAGTTTGTAATTAGTGAGAATTTGGTGTTAGAGTCTTCTCTTTTTTAAAAAAAAATTTTTTTGAAGTTGTTGATGGACCTCTATTTTATTTATTTTTATGTGGTGCTGAGAATCAAACCAAGTGTCTCACACATGCTAGGCAGGCACTCTACCCCTGAACTACAGCTCCAGTCCCTAGAGTCTTCTTTAAAATATGAAATGGGAGGGCTGACTCCTGCCAAAAGCCAATGACTACAACCCCTCAATTCTGACACAACAATGTAAATCATTCCTTTTTTAAGTAACAACTTAATTGAGAAGTAATTACTACACCATGAAATTTATCTATTTAGTGGATCAACCTCCAGCATGACAATAGGAAGAATTTCACTGACCTATATTTCCAGTGAAACTAGTGAAAAATATTTTTTTAGAAACAATCATTTAGAGCTTCTAGAAATAGCACTAATTAAAAGAAGAAACAACTACTCAAGAAAGTCTATAAGCCAGGCCTAGTGGCACATGCATGTAGTCCCAGCTACTAAGGAGGCTGAGGCAGGAGGATCACTTGAGCTCATGAGCTTTGAGATCAGCCTGGGCAATGCAGCAAGACCCATGTCAAAAATGAAACAAAGCCAGGCACTGTGGTGCATACCTGTAATCCCAACGGCTCAGGAGACTGAGGCAGAAGGATCACAAGTTCAAAGCCAACCTAAGTAAAAAGCAAGGTCAGGGAGACCCTGTCTCTAAATAATAAAATAGGGCTAAAGATGTGGCTCAGTGGTCCAGTGCTCCTGAGTTTAATCCCCAGTACACCCCCAAAATGGAATGAATGTGGAAAAAAATTGAAATGAAATACAAAAATCACAAATAATTGGTAAGAAAGATAAAAGTCTGTGGAATTTGGCTTTGTTTTTTGTATCTTCTTTGTGTCTTTGTTTTTATTCTATTTGTTTGTTTTGTGGCACTGGGGATCAAAACCAGGACCTTGCACATATTAGCAAGCAAGCACTCTGCCACTGACCCACATTCCCAGAAAATCTATAGAATGTGAACAAATAACATTCCCTCCCAGCTCACTGAGGTGGAGATTCCACTCCAGATTGCTATAGATCAGAGGGCTCCCTCTCTGTCCAGTTCCCAGTTGAAGGGGTTTCTTCCAAGGAAACACAGGACATCAAAATTCCTCATCCTGTCCCAAACTACCTATTACTAAGTCTAAGTCCCAGACAAATGCAGTGAAGAAATGGGAGCTCCCTTCTTCCATCCAGCCCTCACTCATGAAATAGAGACTCTAATTTGGGTGTGGTGTGCTGAGAATACTAGGGCCCTGATCACCCTTGCCCCAACATCAGAAGTGATAATTCTACATCAGAATGAGCCAAGAAGACCTCAGGCTGCTACTCACATACAGACCCCAAACTCTCAAACACTAAAATAGCGTGTCACTCAGAAAGAAGCTTGCTAACATCTCCATCCCCAGCTCCATATTCCTAGCTTAGAAATTTTGTCTCAGGGCTAGGTGAGGTGGCATATATCTGTAATCCCAGTAAGCTCAGGACGCTGAGGTAGGAGGATTGCAAATACAAAGCCAGCCTCAGCAATTTAGCAAGCCTCTGAGAAACTTAGTGAAACCTTGTATTTAAATAAAATACAAAATAGGGCTGGGGATGTGGCTCAGTGGCTGAGTTACACTGAGTTCAATCCCTGGTACCCCCCCCCAAAAAAAAAATTAAAAATTAAAAAGGGCTCCGGCTGGGGATGTGGCTCAAGTGGTAGCACGCTGGCCTGGAATGCGTGTGGCCCAGGTTCGATCCTCAGCACCACATACAAACAAAGATGTTGAGTCCGTCGATAACTAAAAAATATATATTAAAATTCTCTCTCTCTCCCTTTCTTTCTCTCACTCAATCTTTTTTTTTTTTTTTTTTTAAAAAGGGCTGGCATGTGGATCAGTGGTTAAGTGCCAGTTGGTTTGATCTCCACTACAAAAAAAAAAGAAAAAAAAAAGAACGAAAGAAAGAAGGAAGAAAGAAGAAAGAAAGAAGAAACAAAGAAAGAAAGAAGAAAGAAAGAAGAGAGAAAGAAAGAAAGAAGAAAGAAGAGAGAAAGAAAGAAAGAAGAAAGAAAGAGAAAGAAAGAAGAATGAAAGAAAAAAGAAAGAAAGAAAGAAAGAAAGAAAGAAGAGAGAAAGAAGAAAGAAAGAAGAAGAAAGAAAGAAGAAAAAAGAAAGAAGAAAAAAGAAGAAAGAAAGAAAGAAAAAAAGAAAGAAAGAAAGAAAGAAAGAAAGAAAGAAAGAAAGAAAGAAAGAAAGAAAGAAAGAAAGAAAGAAAGAAAGAAGAGGGGCTGGGGATGTGGCTCAAGCAGTAGCGCGCTCGCCTGGCATGCGTGCGGCCAGGGTTCGATCCTCAGCACCACATACCAACAAAGATGTTGTGTCTGCCGAAAACTAAAAAATAAATATTAAAAATTCTCTCTCTCTCTCTCTCTCTCTCTCTCTCTCTCTCCCTCTTTCTCTTTCTCTCATCTCTCACACTCTCTTAAAAGAAAAATGAAAGAAAGAAAGAAGAAAGAAAGAAAGAAGAGGGGCTGGGGATGTGGCTCAAGCGGTAGCGCGCTCACCTGCCATGTGTGCGACCCGGGTTCGATCCTCAGCACCACATACCAACAAAGATGTTGTGTCCGCCGAGAACTGAAAAATAAATATTAAAAATTCTCTCTCTCTCTCTCTCCTCTCTCACTCTCTCTTAAAAAAAAAAGAAAGAAAAAATAAAGAAAGAAAGAAGAGGGGCTGGGGATGTGGCTCAAGTGGTAGCGCGCTCACGTGGCATGCCTGGGGCCTGGGTTTGATCCTCAGCACCACATAGCAACAAAAATGTTGTGTCTGCCGAGAACTAAAAAATAAAAAATAAAAAAATAAAAAAATTCTCTCTCTCTCTCTCACTCTCTCTTAAATAAAAAAGAAAGAAGAAAGAAAGAAAAGAAATTTTTTGTTGGGGACAAGTAGATCATGAAATAGGTATTCCTGATTTCTTCCCAAAGTAACTTCATTTGCAAGAGTCTCTAGAAGCTCAAACCTAAGGGTACTTGCAAGAACAATGTAGGTGGTGATGAAATAGTGTTGAACGATGACTCAAAGAAAAGACCACTGACTCCGGTCTTTTTAAACATTTTTAAATATCTTTTATTTATTTATTTTTATGTGGTGCTGAGGATTGAATCCAGTGCCCCATGCATGAGAGGCAAGTGCTCAACCACTGAGCCACAACCCCACAGCCCCCACTCCAATTTTATCTATTTATTAATTTAAAAATATTTTTAGTTGTAAATGCATCTTTTTATTTTATTTATTTATTTATATGCGGTGCTGAGGATTGACCCAGGACCTCACACATGCCAGGCAAGTGCTCTACCACTGAGCCACAACTCCAGCCCCCCACTCCAATTTTAAATCAAATAAAGCAAGCTTGTATTGTGTACTTAAGAGCTGGCCAGGACTGTCTCACCTGAAACCCTGGGCCAGAGAACAGCTTCCCAGCTCTCTGGGAACAAGGTTTTATAGCACAAAAAGTTGCAAAGGGGGGATGTCTTGAGAACTTACAGATAACAGGATTTTGACAAGCATAATACAAAGGCAGATAACAGGTTAATGATCTACATGGCATGATATTTCAAGGTAGGGAGTAAATTCAGATCCCAATATCAGGATTTATGAGGGTTGTTTCCTGGTCAGGGGGAGCCAGGATTTATGAGGTGCCACTAAGGTTTTAGAGAGGGTTGTTATCTGGTCAAGAGAGCAAAGCAAGGGGGGCTCTGGGGTTGTGCCTCAATGGTAGAGCACTTGCCTAGCACATGCAAGGCCCTGGGTTCAATCCTTAGCACCACGTAAAAATAAATAAATAAAATAAAGGTATTATGTTCTACAACTAAAAAATAAATATTTTTTTAAAATGGGGGGGGGGTGGCCAGGCATGGGTGAGTTCAGAGCACGGGCAGGAATTCCAAACAAGTTTAGAAAGCTCAGTAATTTATAGTAAAACGGAAATGAACTTTTTATGACTTTGTGACAAGATGGCTCCCAATCTTAAAATGAAATTAAGTTGGGTTCATCAAAAGAACTGAGAGTTTTGTGTCAAAGAGGCATGAAATTTTCAATTTTCTTCATTAAAAAAAAAAACTGAGAGAATGTAGATATAGGCTAAATTATAAATCATCTTGTGTACAGGAGCTGAGTGGGGGTGGGGTGAGAAGCAGAGAATAAAATTGCTAGGAGAAGCCCTGCCAGAATTAGAAAAAATATGAAATATAACTTCAGGAACTATTATTTCAAAGGAACCAGAATTTGATTGCACAAGTATGTAGAGCAATTTATTCCTAGGGAATTGTTGAAAACGATAAAGAAATCAGCCCATAATTAGTGGAGTTTAACAGCTGGGTATGGTCAGTAAAAGAGAAAGAGATTGTTACTACCACTATTCTCCCAGGCTGAATTTGGGCATACCTAAACTAAAGCTTGGCCTCTTTGAGGCACAATATCACACTGGGGAAAGAAGAGAATAGATTTCACTGAAATAATACATTCTGTCATAAAGTAAATAAACAAGTAAATCACAGTAATAAGCCCTGGAGGGTTGAGTAGACCAGCATCCAGAGTATTATACATGTTTGGTTCATAGAACTGAGTACAAGGAATTGGCTCACACAATTATGGAGATGGAAAGTTCCAAGATCTTCAGAGTGATTCAGCAATCTTAGGAACTAGGAGAGCCAATGATTTACTACCAGCCCAAGTCTGAAGGCCTGAGAACCAGGAGAACCAATGATGTGTGTTCCTGTCTGAAGGCCAGTAGACTTAGGAACCAGGAAGAGCCCATATTGCAAGTCAAATCAGAGACAGGAAAAAAGTTGATGTCCTAGTTTCAAGATAGTCAGGTAGCAAGAATGCTTCTTTTATTTGGGGAAGGGTCAGCTTTTTTATTCTATTCAGGCCTCACACTGATTGACTGGATAGACCTGGCTGCATTAAGGAAGGCAATCTGCTTTACTTACTTGACTAATTTAAATGTAAATTTCAGTCAGGCACAAGGGTGCACTCCTATAATTCCAGCTACTCAAGAGACTGAGACAGGAGGATGGCAAATTCAAAAACCAGCTTTGGTAACTTAGTGAGATCCTGTCTGAAAATTAAAAAATAAAAGTAAAAAGGCTGGGGGGCTGGGGATGTGGCTCAAGCGGTAGCGCGCTCACCTGGCATGCGTGCGGCCCGGGTTCGATCCTCAGCACCACATACCAACAAAGATGTTGTGTCCGCAGAGAACTAAAAAAAAAAAAAAAAAAAAAAACCTAAGGAATAGGACTGGGCATGATAGCACATACCTTCAATTCCAGCAATTCAGGGGATTGAGGCAGGAGGGCAGCCTGGGTAACTTAGCAAGACCTTGTCTCAAAAAAAAAAAAAAAAAAAAGAATTTACTCAAAGTATATAATTCAATTGTTTTTAGTGTATATATAAATTTGCACAACTATCACAAATCTTAGAATAGTCATTATCACAAAAAACTCTCACCCATTTGCAAGTATTTTAATTTTTTGTTTATTTATATATTTAATTTGATTAAAATATATAATTAGACAAAAATCAATACTATAATACATCAAGAGAAAGCCAAAGCCTAGAGAGGCAATGTATTCACTTCCTATGGCTGCTGCAAACAAATTCCCTCAGATCTAGTGGTTTAAAACAACACAGGGGCTGGGGGTGGGTAGCTCAGTGATAGAGCACTTATCTGGCATGCGTGAGGCCCTGGGCTCAGTCCTCAGTACTGCAATTAAAAAAAAACACACACACAAATCTATTAATTCATTTCTAGAGGTCAGAAGTCTGAAATCAGTTTCACTAGGTTAAAGTCAAAGTGTGGCAGAGTTGCTTCTTCTGGAGGCTTTCAGAACAGAATTCATTTCCTTACTTCTGGTGGCTGGCTTCATTCCTTGGCTTATAGCCTCTTCCTCCATCTTCAAAGTACAATAATTCAATTTCTTCTTCCATCATCACATCACTTTCTCTTTCTGACTGACTCTTCCTGCATCTCTCTTATAAAGATATAGGATTATTGTAATTACACTTGACTCACCCAGATAACCCAGTTTAGTAAGAGTCTCACTAAACAGCTAGAGGCTAGCTTTAAACTTGCAATCCTCCTGCCTCAGTCTCCGGAGCCACTCAGATTGCAGGCATGTGCTACCATGTCTGGCTTAGAAAGACATTTGAATCCACAATTCCTTTGCTTTTGCGTTGATTCAGGTCCGTATCATTTCACCCCAGGATACTATGATTTGCACACTACCACCAGTATGTAAAATACTGACCCTACCATTTTCCTGCATAAAATCCTACAATTTCCCACTGCATAAACACAATCTTAATTTCCAAGTTTGGCTCCTACCAATTTTTAGAAAGTAGGCTCCAGCTACTATTCCTTAGTGTCACATATTCTGACACTTTACCATTGTTACAATTTTCTCAGTGTCTAGAACCAATTTTCTCTGCCCTTCCACATGCAGAATTCTTATTCATCCTCCAACGCTGTGAACCAGTGTCTTCTCTCTCTCTCTCTCCCTCTCCCCCCCATCCCTCCCTCCCTCCCTCTCTCTCTCTCTTGGCAGGATAAGAAGGAGTACTAGGGATTGAACTCAGGGGCACTAAGCCCCAGCCCCAGCTCTATTTTGTATTTAGTTAGAGACAGGATCTCACTGGGTTGCTTAGCGCCTCGCTTTTGCTGAGGCTGGCTTTGAATTATAGGTTCTCCTGCTTCAGCCTCCTGAGCCGCTGGGATTTCAGGCGTGGACCACCCTTGCCTCGCTAGTGTTTCCTCTTTGAATAGAACAGTGAGTCTCCATTCTATTTTTTTTTTTTTTAAATTTTTAATATTTATTTTTTAGTTCTCGGCGGACACAACATCTTTGTTGGTATGTGGTGCTGAGGATCGAACCCGGGCCGCACGCATGCCAGGCGAGCGCGCTACCGCTGAGCCACATCCCCAGTCCCGAGTCTCCATTCTAAAACATTGTTTTTCTCAATAATAACTGAGGGCCAACAATGTGTTTTAACACAAGGCAGTAAAGAAAGACACAGTAAATAAGATAGATCCAGGCCCTGCCACTTTAGTACGGAAGAAAAATAATACACAAATAATTACAAGCCTATTGAATGGCAATGAAAATGAAGTACAGAAACTATGGGATATAACCACAGAATTTTGCCAGGGGATATTAGGGAAGGCTTCCCTGAGGAAATACATTTAAGCTGAGAGCTGAAAGATAAGTAGGAGCCTAGGAGCAAAGACCAGTGCTCAACCATATTCATTTACCCAGCTAATGTTTATTGAGTGCCTAATGTGGACCAGGTTTATTTTAAATGTTTGGGATACATCAAAGAACACTCTCTTACCTTCTTAATGCTTATATTTCAGTGGTTACATTCCCCCTAGTTCCTTCATTCATTTATTCAAGAAATACCTATTGAATTTTCTCTGTCAGGCACTATGCCAAGTGGTAGGAACTAAAATATGAATAATCTCCTGTCCTTGCCTAAGCTGATTCTAAAATTTATATGGAATATAATTGCCAAGACTTGTGTGTGTGTGTGTGTGTGTGTGTGTGTGTGTGTGTGTGTTTTACGGGAACTGAACCCAGGGGTACTCTACCACTGAGCTGTATCAAAGAGCTTTCAGAATAAACTTGCAACAGCTACTATTTACTAAGTGCCATGCAATGCACTAATTTAAGGAAATTATATTGGTTAATCTTCACCACAACTATCTGAGGTGGGTACTATTTCCCCTTTTTACAGATGAAGAAACAAGTTCTCAAACGTTAAGTAAAATCCTTAAGGAAACAGATTATGAGAGCAGAATGAAACAGTTGATGTCCAGCTGAGTACTTACAGCTTTAACTGATAGCCTGTTCATTTCTCAGCGATTAGTGGAATTAATCCCCTCCTGCTTACCTCAGATACCATTAGAGTTCAAGACACCATGGCCACCCACTGTACCCGGACTCTCTTCCCTGCATAACTCTGAGCATCCATCCCTCCAGCTAAAAGGGTAGGTAAGTAGGTAGCTGGAATCCCTGGCCCATCACTGCAGTAGTGAGAAACAGCCTGTTTATACTAATGTACCATAAAGATTATGTTCATTTTCCAAGTGGGATGTAAGGTGGAAAAGCTGGGTTACATTATTTTTTTTTTAAAGAAAGAGTGAGAGAGGAGAGAGAGAGAGAGAATTTTTAATATTTATTTTTTAGTTCTCGGCGGACACGACATCTTTGTTGGTATGTGGTGCTGAGGATCGAACCCGGGCCGCACGTATACCAGGCAAGCGTGCTACCACTTGAGCCACATCCCCAGCCCCTGGGTTACATTATTGAATATAACCTTATCCTTCTTTTTCCTTGCCTTCTCAAAATGCTCTGGAAATCCCAGTCTATGACCAGCAACTTTCCTATACCCTCAAATCTGTCCTTGAAAAGTCTCTGAATTAAAACTGGCATCTCCTGATGATACTGCTTTCTTGCAACCCAGAAAGCACTACAAAATTGTCCAGCCGGAGAAGTGAACAAGGATTGTAGCAAAAATGTGTACCCCCAATCCCACATGAGTGTGGTTTTTCCAGTTTTCCTCAAGGGCACTCTTGCTGTTTTGGATCAATCTCAGGTTGAGATTCAAACAATACTTCACATTCCATTAGTAAAAACTAATCTGCAGCTAGGCATGGTGAGGCATGTCTGTAATACTGGCTGCAATCTCAAGTTCGAGACCAGCCTGGGAAACTCAATGAGACTCTGTTACAAAATAAAAAATAAAAAAGGCTGGGGATGTAGTTCATTGCTAGAGTGCACCTGAGTTCAATCCCTAGTATCACCAAAACAAATACAAAAGCCAAAAGCAAAAAACAACTAGAAAACAACATACCAGATCTGCAATCACCTCTAACAGTTACAGATGTACCTCCAATTAAGAAGTACAAAACACACTAGGAGTTATCATGATGTGGGGTTATCATCAAGATGCCCACATTATGGATTCATTTTCTGTCCCCATCCACTCTAACCTTCATTGTTAACTCTATTATGGCAGTTAACATCTACCCCCGATATATTTTTATGTGTTTTATTTTATTTTTTATTTTTTTAGTTGTAGATGGACATAATACCTTTATTTTGTTTATTTTTCTTTTTTTTGAAAGAGAATTTTAATATTTATTTTTTAGCTTTCGGTGGACACAACATCTTTGTTTGTATGTGGTGCTGAGGATCCAAACCAGGCCACACGCATGCCAGGCGAGCGCGCTACCGCTTGAGCCACATCCCTAGCCCTATTTTGTTTATTTTTCTTTATGTGGTGCTGAGGATCAAAATCAGTGCCTCACACATGCTAGGCAAGCGCTCTACCACTGAGCTACAACCCCAGCCCTGATATTATATAGTTTATAAAAACTACAATGCCTAGATAGATATATTATAGTTAGACAAACTAGAGGATAGTTTTCCTGAAAGCAGAAACTATATTTTAACTAAATGCTGTAGTGCAGGTTCGTGCCACACACACACACACACACACAGACACACAGATACACACACACAGACACACACACACACACACAGTTTATACAACTGAAATGTATGAACTGTACTCAGTTCTTATCCCTTGGTAAAGTCCTTTCTCTGTGATCATTCATCTCCAATGGCAAAAAACAAAACAGCAGTATGTGCTGGGAAATGAGTCTCCTTTTTTACCCAGAAGAAATAAAAAGTCAGTCCCCAAAATATGAGGCATCACCTGCAATACCAGGTCCCAACAAGGAATCTGAGTCTGGGCCATTCTGGGAAACATGTACACAACGACAAAGCAAAAAACTAGTGACAATGAGGACTGTTCAGACACTTAGTCCTATAGCTCAGGACTCTGCCTCTGTGGCACACGGGATGAGCCCCGACAGTATTTGTTTGGAGAGTAGAAATTATTTTGAGCATCATTTGGATTAAGAGTAGAAGGAAAGTGGAGGGGGGAGAGTGGGAGGAAGGGTTCTATTTTAATATGCACAGCAATTTAAATATTTCCCTCCCAGGATTAGCTTCATATTGTTCAAAAGTATCCATGTGGGTTCTGGGACTTTGTAAAAAATATCCTTTGTCCCTTGGATATCCAGCTGAATAACTCTTGCTATTCAAATATGGATAACTAGAACTCTTAAGATAAACAACAGAATACAAGATAAATAAGTATAACCACTGGCTTTTAGGCCAGGTATCTGGTGTTAGCAAAAGGACATGGTTTGCAGTCAAAGGACTAGCATCCAAGCAAGAGCTCTGTAATTATCTAGGTATTTGACCCTGACAAAATCTTCACCTCTCACAGTCTGTTTTTTTATTGTCAAATATGAAAAAATCCCTCATAGGAGAAATTCCCTGAAGCTTAAAAATTATGATATATGGTAAAGGTCCTCTGTAAACTGTAAAGCACTGCACAAACATCAGTCATCTACTGTATTGGAAAGTTTGGAGCCTAAGGCCTGACATAGAGCTGGTACTCAATATTGTTAGTATAGTAGTTCCCCTTTATCTGTGGTTTCACTTTTCATGATTTCAGTTGCCCAGGATCAACTATGGACAGAAAATATTAAATGGAAAATTTCAAAAATAAATAATTCATAAGTTTTAAATAACTTTCATTACAGTATATAATTTAATTATTCTATTCTATTATTATTTATTGTTATTAATTTCTTACTATGTCTAATTTATAAATTAAATTTTATGATAGTTACATAGAGGAAAAAACAGTATATACATAATTCAGTATGATCTGCATTTTCCTCCATTCATGGAACGTTTTGGAATATGTCCACTGCAGATTAAGAGGGAATTATAAGGGGCTGGGGTTGTGGCTCAGTGGTAGAGTGCTTTCCTAGGTGGGTGAGGCACTGGGTTCGAGCCTCAGTACCACATAAAAAAAGAAAAAGAAAGGCATTGTGTCCACCTACAATTAAAAAAAAATATTTTTAAAAGAGGGAATTATTGGGCTGGGGATGTGGCTCAAGCGGTAGCGCGCTCTCCTGGCATGCGTGCGGCCCGGGTTCGATCCTCAGCACCACATACCAACAAAGATGTTGTGTCCGCCGAGAACTAAAAAATAAATATTAAAAATTCTCTCTCTCTCTCTCTCTCTCTCTCTCTCTCTCTCTCTCTCTCTCTCTCTCACTCTCTCTTTAAAAAAAAAAAGAGGGAATTATGAATAAGTAAAGACTTATAGTGAAAATGGGTAAAGTACAGGGCTGGGGTTGTGGCACAGTGGTAGAGTGCTCACATAGCACGTGTGAAACACTGGGTTCGGTCCCCAGCACCACATTAATAAACCAAATAAAGGTACTGTGAAAATCCGCAACTGAAAATATTCTTTTTTTAAAAAAATGGGTCAGGTGCTTGGGTGCATGCCTGTAATCCCAGCAGCTCTGGAGGATGCAGCAGGAGAATCCAAAGTTCAAAGCCAGCCTCAGCAACCTTGAGGCACTAAGCACCTCAGTGAGACCTGTCTGTGCTCGGTGGTCAAGGGTCCGAGTACCCCCCCACGCCCACTGATCTGATGATTTGGGTGATTTCAGGCAAGATTAATCTCTATCCTCTATGGCCTCCTTTGCTACCATTTCCACCTTGGTTCACTAGGTTCCAACCATATTGTCTTTTTTACTGTTCTTCCAACACATTAAGCTCACTCCTGTCTGAGTGGCTTCCTGAAACACTCTTTCCTAGTTCTTCACATGACCATCCCTTTCTTCAAATCAAGTCTTAGCTCAACTGTTTTTCCATGAATATCCTAAGTACCATTCCTCGCTCATCATTTATCCAATATATTTTCTTGTTTTATCTTATTAGTTAATTTTATTATTCTTTCCTGCACTACAATAATTAAAAAAAAACTATTAGAGCTTCTGTCTTGTTCATCACAGTATTCCAATGCCCCAAACATATCATTATTCATAATAAATTCTCAATAAGTATTTGAATAAATGAGGTAATTAAAATGAGGTAATTATATTATAAGTTTCATTCATTCAAGAAATATTTTGTATGTACCTAGGAGAGTTCAGGATCTATTTCAAGATGCTGGGGATTCAGCTGTGAACAAAATAGACAAAAATCCCTGTTTTCCAGGGAGTGGGGAGGTAAAAAACAAACAAGATAAAAAGCAAAACATATAACATGTCTGATAAATGTTGAAGAGGAATAAAGGGGAGGAAAGGAGGACATGGAGTGTGTGGAGGGATAAGAAAAGGAAGAGACAGAACCATGAGAATACATGGGAAAAGTACAATCCAAAAGGTCACTGTAACTGGGAGGGGAATTACAGATTTGAGGATTGAATAATACAATAATAGCTAAGGTCAGAGAAGTTAAGGGAAGTCAGACTGCATAAGTCTTGTTGGTTAAAATAAGGACTTTGGATTTTACTAAGATAGAAAGCCACTGCAGGATTTGAGTATGAGAATGTCATGATCAGACTTGTAGGAGAGTCCCTGGGGCTGCTATGCTGGGAACACCCGAGGGGCAAAACCAGGAGCTAGCAAGGATACAACTATAATAAATAACCTAAGAGACGGTGGCTCAGAAAGACTCGGGGAAGAAGCAGGTCAAAAATTGGAAGATAAAACTTGGGGTTTGACAGTTACCTTTGGAAAAGCCTACCAAGACATAGGTCCAGAATTTAAAGAAAGGTCTGAACTAGGGGTTGCCACTTAGAATTCAACAAAAGGTAATATTATCAGCAGTAATCGAAACATAATGATGAAATCTAACATTACCACTTTCTTACTAGTAACAAATTTTTTAGGATCTGGATCTTAGTTTCCATAACAAGACGAATTGAGAAGTGTCAACTGGTGATAGTGAGCAAGGTGAGGACCCTAAGCCAAGAACTGCACGAGCCCATCTCACGGGGGGAACCTTGCTGTGGAAACCGCGATCAGTTTGCGAAACTACCGCAAACACCCCAAACTCCCAAAGACTGCAAAAGGAAACGTGCTCCAGGTCCTGCACCTCCTCGCGGTCTTCGGCGTCTAAGCCTCGCGAGATTTGTCAGCCGGGCCCAATCCACGCCCACCCACGTCTCGCGATACTGAGGTGCAGGAGCCGCTCTCGACCGGCGAGGGCTTGCAGGAAAGATGGAGAGTCCGATGTTGGGTACAGTGGAGACTGCGGATAGCGGAGGGGCCGGGCCTTGCACGAACTCGGAGGAGCGGGAGGGCCGGGAACCTGAGGGGGTGCGATTCGACCACGAGAGGGCGCGCCGCCTGTGGGAAGCAGTGTCCGGCACCCAGCCGGTGGGGAGGGAGGAAGGTGAGTCCCAGGTCTCACGGACTGGAAGCCCCTCACCCCTGCTCGGCTCGCAAGGAGTGGCGTAAGCGGCGGGCGGGACCTCGGACCGGCTCTGGGGTTCTCGTCACACCCACTGGCGCCCGGCCCGCCTCCTGGCGTGTTGCGCCAGAGCGCTCCAGGACTCGTGTCCGCAGCAGGACCCCATTGCACGAAGGTCCAGGACCCCTCACGCTCAGGCCCCGGGTCTTCCTCCCTCATTCCTCAGGCTCCCATCCTCCGTGTACCGGAGCGCACCTTTCCCCAAACTCTCAGAGACCCATAGAACCTTCCTTGCCAAATTCGTGGCCGGCCCAAGTACCATTTCTTATCGTCCCAGTCTCCGGCATTCCCCACTCGTAATGTCTCGTGCCTCCCTTTTTCTCTCAAGCCCTATACTTCTGAGACACGTAGAAGGTTTAACCCTCCCTGTGCCTCCTGCTACCTGAATCCTGGTTTACCCCTGTTTCTAAGGTGTGTGGCTTTTGTCGCCGGGACCTTATTGTTACATGAGGGATAGGAGCCTGAGAAACTGACCCACGTGTACTTTTTACCTCCAGCTTCTTTGTATTTCACACTCCATGCGAAGTTGTGTACCCAAGGCCACTTCAGAGGTCACTTCTAGGCTTCCCAGCTTGCTCTGTGTTTGACTGGGTAAGATGAGAGAAAGAGGAGGATAGAAGAGTTAGCCTGACCTGGTCGTGTGACTCCCTGCACAGTCATTTCCAGAGAGGAACTGTACCTGGGCTTCTGTGCTAATCCTATCAGGTGTCTTCAGGGAAATCATTTTTCTTTACTGGTTTGTTTGCTTACGGAGCAGGCTACTCTTGGAAAGTCTAATATGTTTGTGAACTGAAAAATCCAATTTTATGAATTTTAGTCATATCCAAGGAAGGTATTTGAGTGTATACTTTTCCAGTCTAACAATTAGTCTAGCCTGACTCCTAAATTAATATGTATACTGTTTCTGAGCCTCTCTCTTATACTTTTAAATATGTTTGTAACAAAGTTGCCTCCTCCCCCCCCAGTTTTTCTTTCATAATAATTCGACAGATGTTCACTGACTATTCCCCAAGACTGAGCATCAAAGTTACAGAGATGAGGAAGATATTTCCTTGCCCTGGAGGGTTTTTTCGTCTAATCCAGAAAACAGTATAAGGGATGGATGAAGGGGGTTGTGTAAGAATTGGGTATGCTGGCCAGGCACAGTGGCGCATGCTTATAATCCTAGTGACTCAGGAACCTGAGGCAGGAGGATACCAAATTTGAGGCTAGCCTGGGCAATTTAACAAGACTCTGTCTCAAAATAAAAAGAGCTGGGTGCTGTCACATATAACAGATTAGAACAAATAAATAAAAAAGGGAGCTGGGGATATAGCTTAGTGGTAGAGCACCCCTGGGTTCAAGTTCAGTCCCCAGTACCTTAAAAAAAAAAATGGAAAAAGGAAGTGACTAGGGGAGACAGGGAAGGTATGTCTTGAAGCAGAGAACATAGCAGCTATACTCTGAAGAGTGAGCCATCTGCTTATATGTGTATAAATATATGGTGTCCCTATTATGATCCAGTTCATTGTCCTAACTTCCTCATTTGTTCCATGTTTATATGAAGTCTAGGTAATATGTATACTGTTTCTGAGCCTCTCATACTTTTAAATATGTTTGTAACAAAGTTGCCTCCTCCCCCCAGTTTTCCTTTCATTAATTTGACATATGTTCACTGACTGTTCCCCAAGACTGAGCATCAAAGTTACAGAGACACGTAACACTAAGTTCTGGCTTTTCTTTTCTCTCTCTCTCTCTCTCTCTCTCTCTCTCTCTCTCTCTCTTTCTCTTTATTTTAATATTTTTTGTAGTTGTAGATGGACATAAAGCCTTTATTTTATTTATTTTTATGCAGTGCTAAGAATCAAACTCAGGGCCTCACACATTTCAGACAAGCACAATGCCACTGAGCTGCAGCCCCAGCCACTGGCTTTCATTTTCTTATAGCACCCTCATTAAGTTATAATTTGTACACCATAATATCCAACCATTTAAAAGTATACCACTCAGTAATTTTTACTGAAAGTGTAGAGTTGTATAGCCATAAAGACAGTCCAATTTTAGAACATATCCATCACCCCATTAGTTTCTTTGTGTTCCTTCACATTAAATCCTCGCTCCCGGGGGCTGGGGATGTGGCTCAAGCGGTGTCGCGCTCGCCTGGCATGCGTGCGGCCCGGGTTCGATCCTCAGCACCACATACCAACAAAGATGTTGTGTCCGCCGAGAACTAAAAAATAAATATTAAAAAAAAATTCTCTCTCTCTCTCCTCTCTCACTCTCTCTTTAAAAAAAAAAAAAAAAAAAAAAATCCTCGCTCCCACCTCCTGACCTAATTAACCATTGATCTGTTTTCTGTCTCTTTAAATTTATCTTTTTGGACATTTCATATAAACAGAATCATACAATATGTTATCTTTTGAATTTGACTTCTTTTAGCATGTTTTTGAGGTTTAGCCAAGTCGCAGTATGTATTAGTACCTTATTTCTTTTTATTACTAAATAGAATTTCACTGTATAAATACATGTACCATATTTTATTTATCCATTCATTAGTTGTTTACATGTGGATTGTTTCCAGTTTGGAACTCTTATGAATAATGCTGCTATGAACATTTGTGCTTAAGTGGTTTATTGTTGTTGTTGTTGTTATTTTGTTTTCAAGGTCCTGGGAATTGAACTCAGGAGTGCTTTACCCCTGAACTACACTGCCAGCCCTTTTATTTTTTGAGAGAGAGTCCCACCAAGTTGCCAAGGCTGGCCTTGAACTTGTGATCCTCCTGCCTCAGCCTTCTGAGAAAACTGGGATTATAAGCATGTGCTACTTCACCTGGCTGTGCTCAATTTTTTGTGTGGACAAACATTTCTCCCTAGGATTGCAATTGCTGGGTCATATGGTTATTGGCCTTGGTGTATTTAATTTTGGGGGGACCTGTCAAATCATTTTCCAAAATGGTTTTATCCTTTTACAGCTCTTCCATGAATGTATGAGGACTTCCCTTTCTTTATATCCCCCCAGATATTTGTTATTGTTTTATCTTTACCATTCCAGCGTGTGAAGAATTATCTGATTTTCTTTTTTTCTTTTTTTTGATGCTAGGAATTGAACCCAGGGACTTGTGCATGCTAGATAAGCACTCTGTGTAATTGGATTATTTGTCTTATTACTGAATCATAAGAGTTATTTTTATATTCTGAATACAAGTTCTTTATCAGGGATATGATTTAAATAAATTTCTTTTCTATGACTGTTTTTTTCTTCCAAACAGTGTCTTCTTTTTTTTTTCTTTTGGTACTGGGTATTGAACCCAGGGACTTACACATGCTGGGCAATTACTCTACCACTGAGTTACATCCCCAGCCC